>NW_017972351.1:36661-156380 GCF_001876935.1 Asparagus officinalis
CGAGACAGCAAACACTGTCTCGCCCGCCGAGACAGCAAATGCTGTCTCGCGAGCACTGTTCATCCAGAGGGTTATAAATACCCCCGAAGGCCATTTTCAGAAGGGGGTTTTCCAGAGGAGAGGGGGTTGATCATTTTGAGCACTTCAGAGCAATCCAGAGCAGAGAGAGAGCAGAGGTGCTGATCTTACGGCCAATCCTTGATAATCAGGCTTTGACTTGATTTCAAGAAGAACGACTATCTTACATCGATAAGATATCGTTTCAATTTCTCACTTCGATAAACGAAGTCAGAATCATAAACCCCTCACGGTTCAATCAGAATCTGTGATTTGGTGGTCCACGAGTCAAAGCGCTCCCGGCACAGGCAAAGATCCCACGAAAGCAGTGATCCAAACAACGATCCTGCGTTTATTTTCTCAAGAGTTGTAATTTTCTTTTTTGTTGTGTAAAAGAGTCTTATAAAAAGGCTGTTTTCTTTGAATTTATTGTAATCGACCGAAGATATAATGAATTCCACAGCAAAACCAACTTTTGACGCAAACAAACTGGCGACCACAGTGGGAGCCAACGGTCTCGCTGCCGAGACCGTCGTGTCGCAGCCGATCAAGATCCCGGTTGAATCCATGGTCGAATACGAATTCGACCAAACCAAGTTTGAGGAATATCTCTCATCATCCTCTCGCAAGTACAAGAGGATCTCACAATTGAGGAAGACTTACATGCCAAAGAAGGCACAAAATGAAGACTCTCGCTTGATTGTTGCTGAGAATTTCACTCGCAACACCTCTGCTCACAATGGCTCTTATCTAGTTGAAGAGTCATCGAATCAAAGCCCGCCGACATTGACGAAAAGAGCTCGTCAGAGACAGCGTCAGCGTCTTGCTCGTCAAATAGCTAAGGCATTTGAACAAACCGACGGAGTTCGTTATTATGCGGACTTAGAGTCGAGGAAACAACAAGTGGTTTGTTCAACGCAACGACGAACTACTCACGTTTCTGCACAATTCACAACGGAGGAATGGACACTCATCAAAAGGGCTCGTTCGACCCTCCAAGAACGTATACAAAAACGTCGTGCAAACGCTGCTCTTATTCGTGCTCTCTCACAACAAAGACGAGAAAGGAGGAAGGAAACGGTGACCAAAGAACCACCGAAACCCCGCCAAGTTTGGATTCCAAAGTCTGGACTTATGCAAAGTCAGCATTCGGAGCCCGTTAAGACTCCATACCCGCAAGGGGGTGGTTTTAGATGTGCGACTCCTGACATAACCTTGGATCGCTCAAGGACAAAAATAAATTGTCCTGAGAATGCCAACAAGGTTTTACACCCCCAGAAGAAGACGCATTCACCAAATGATATCATCATATCTGAGAGGTCATGCCAACAGACGATACGATTTTTTGGCAATCATACCGATGAATCGTATTATCAAGTTGGGGTTGTGAATAATTTTCGAAAGAGAGTTATTCGAGAAATAAACTCTCATTGTTCCTGTGCGCGACTCGTTAAAGCAGCATTATCAGGATGTAACGAGAAGCCATCCCACGAAAAGTCTCTGTATTATCGAAACCTAAGCCGAGACATTTCCGCAAAAGAAAATCAGCTGCTCAAGATGATGAATTCCCTCAAGTCACCATCAACGTGGCTGATAAAAGAAAGTCTAAACGGCATTCGAGTGAATCAAATCCCGACTTTTCTCCGAAAGGAAAAGTCAATCCAAGAATTGCTCAAAGGATGTCTCGACTCCAATTAGGAGCCATCAGACGCAGCAGAGACTACAAGAGAATGCAAGAAGGAATGTCCTCGGAGGATGAATTCTCGGACACTTATTCTGCAATCGCTTCTGATGATACAATGTCTAGCACAGGACAAATCAGAGAAGTATTCACAATCACTGCTGATCAGTTCACTCAAATACTTCAGGAAGCTCTAGCCAAACAACGTGAAGAAATTAGAGCTGAAGTGAAGACAGAAATGAAGTTGGCTATCCAACAAATGAGAGAACTGTTAACTCAACAGCCTCAACCTCCTGAGTCCAATCAGCGATTTGAATCCAGCCACCACACTCGGAATGTTGTAGATGACAGTGATCCAGAGGTGGATGAAGTCATTATGGCTGATACACCTCCCAATGGCAATAACGCTGGGGGTGGTTTAACGGATCCTCCCAATAACGATATTGGGGGTGGTTCAATAGCACCTCTCACTGGGGGTGATCCAATTATCTTTACTCGACATCATTCAGAAAGAAATGAAGACGATGACGGGAAAATGCAAAAACTTGAAGACAAAATCAATGCTTTGATGACGGCTCAAGAAGTTAAGAAGACGGGTATTTCATGTCCTTATCCGAGGGAATGGGATTCAATACCATACCCGACCAAATTCAATCTGATTAACTTCACACCGTTTGAAGGGAAGAGTTCGCCGATTCAGCACTTGATTTATTTCAAGTCTCATTTGGGCATGATCTCTGGAAACGAGGCTTTAATGGTCCGGTCATTCGTTGGCACCCTTCGTGGGCCCGCCTTCGATTGGTACCGACGGCTCAAGCCAGGGAGCATCAATTGCTGGGATGACATGGAAAGTTTGTTCCTCAGCAATTTCTTCGATGATGACACCGAAGTGTCAATCGGAATCCTTTTGGATGAGAAGCAAAAAGACGGAGAGTCAGTCGACAATTTTGTCAAGCGTTTCCGTAACATGGCGATGAATTGCAGAGATCCTATTACAGAGGAGTTCATCCTGCAAACATGCCACAATAACCTCTCCATCGATGTCCTGGAAGCTCTGGGGGTCGTGCCATCCACAACTTGGAAGGAGTTAAAATCTCGGGGTGAACAAGCTGAGCACTTTCTTAAAAGAAAGAAAGCTGAGAGAGGCCAACCAATGACATCTGCAATCGTTGAGAATGCGACTCTCGATCCGAGGTTTCAAAAGGAATATTCTTTCGAAGATGATGAAGCTCCAGCCATCTTGGAATACCTCCTCGCTAATGACAAAATCGAGCTACCACCTATTAAAGATCAGGAGGAAGCTATAATGATTACAGATCCAAACTACTGTGCGTACCACAGAAGGGTTCTTCATCCCACCGAGATTTGCTTTGGACTCAAAAACAAGATCCAAGCCCTAATTGACTCCGGCGTCATAACGACGAAAGAAGTCGAGTAAAGACGACCATACAACTCCAGTGGGTGCACGAGTATAAACTGTTTCCCCACACTCCAAAGAGTATATGAGTATAAACTGCTTCTCGATTATCCAACTGAGTACAATGTTAAACCCGGTTTCGCAAAGGAAGCTGGGGGTGGATGATTTATATAACGGGAAGTTCCTGGAGAATCTTATATTCTTAAGGATAACCCGAACATGCGACTGAGGATAACGTACTCCTCGTTACACCCAGTTGTGCAAAGAAAGCTGGGGGTGGATAATTCATGTAACGGGAAGTTCCCGGAAGAATGTTAAATGTAATATTCTTAGGGATAACCCCGATCATTATGAACAAAGTGATAAACACTAAACTCTTACTATAACTTCTGAATACTCTTTTGCTGAGATGAGATTCGATCACCTCTTTAGATCAATCTTCCCTCACAAAATTCCCATTTTGGTCAAACCTTTAAACAGTTAGGACCAAAGCCAAAATCCCCTCTCGATTCGTTCCATGAACGAGAGGTCCACAAATTGAACGATCAAACCTTTAAACAGTTAGGATCGTCTTAAATTCCCATCTTGGTCAAACCTTTAAACAGTTAGGACCAAAGCCAAAATCCCCTCTCGATTCGTTCCATGAACGAGAGGTCCACAAATTGAACGATCAAACCTTTAAACAGTTAGGATCGTCTCAAATTCCCATCTTGGTCAAACCTTTAAACAGTTAGGACCAAAGCCAAAATCCCCTCTCGATTCGTTCCATGAACGAGAGGTCCACAAATTGAACGATCAAACCTTTAAACAGTTAGGATCGTCTCAAATTCCCATCTTGGTCAAACCTTTAAACAGTTAGGACCAAAGCCAAAATCCCCTCTCGATTCGTTCCATGAACGAGAGGTCCACAAATTGAACGATCAAACCTTTAAACAGTTAGGATCGTCTCAAATTCCCATCTTGGTCAAACCTTTAAACAGTTAGGACCAAAGCCAAAATCCCCTCTCGATTCGTTCCATGAACGAGAGGTCCACAAATTGAACGATCAAACCTTTAAACAGTTAGGATCGTCTCAAATTCCCATCTTGGTCAAACCTTTAAACAGTTAGGACCAAAGCCAAAATCCCCTCTCGATTCGTTCCATGAACGAGAGGTCCACAAATTGAACGATCAAACCTTTAAACAGTTAGGATCGTCTCAAATTCCCATCTTGGTCAAACCTTTAAACAGTTAGGACCAAAGCCAAAATCCCCTCTCGATTCGTTCCATGAACGAGAGGTCCACAAATTGAACGATCAAACCTTTAAACAGTTAGGATCGTCTCAAATTCCCATCTTGGTCAAACCTTTAAACAGTTAGGACCAAAGCCAAAATCCCCTCTCGATTCGTTCCATGAACGAGAGGTCCACAAATTGAACGATCAAACCTTTAAACAGTTAGGATCGTCTCAAATTCCCATCTTGGTCAAACCTTTAAACAGTTAGGACCAAAGCCAAAATCCCCTCTCGATTCGTTCCATGAACGAGAGGTCCACAAATTGAACGATCAAACCTTTAAACAGTTAGGATCGTCTCAAATTCCCATCTTGGTCAAACCTTTAAACAGTTAGGACCAAAGCCAAAATCCCCTCTCGATTCGTTCCATGAACGAGAGGTCCACAAATTGAACGATCAAACCTTTAAACAGTTAGGATCGTCTCAAATTCCCATCTTGGTCAAACCTTTAAACAGTTAGGACCAAAGCCAAAATCCCCTCTCGATTCGTTCCATGAACGAGAGGTCCACAAATTGAACGATCAAACCTTTAAACAGTTAGGATCGTCTCAAATTCCCATCTTGGTCAAACCTTTAAACAGTTAGGACCAAAGCCAAAATCCCCTCTCGATTCGTTCCATGAACGAGAGGTCCACAAATTGAACGATCAAACCTTTAAACAGTTAGGATCGTCTCAAATTCCCATCTTGGTCAAACCTTTAAACAGTTAGGACCAAAGCCAAAATCCCCTCTCGATTCGTTCCATGAACGAGAGGTCCACAAATTGAACGATCAAACCTTTAAACAGTTAGGATCGTCTCAAATTCCCATCTTGGTCAAACCTTTAAACAGTTAGGACCAAAGCCAAAATCCCCTCTCGATTCGTTCCATGAACGAGAGGTCCACAAATTGAACGATCAAACCTTTAAACAGTTAGGATCGTCTCAAATTCCCATCTTGGTCAAACCTTTAAACAGTTAGGACCAAAGCCAAAATCCCCTCTCGATTCGTTCCATGAACGAGAGGTCCACAAATTGAACGATCAAACCTTTAAACAGTTAGGATCGTCTCAAATTCCCATCTTGGTCAAACCTTTAAACAGTTAGGACCAAAGCCAAAATCCCCTCTCGATTCGTTCCATGAACGAGAGGTCCACAAATTGAACGATCAAACCTTTAAACAGTTAGGATCGTCTCAAATTCCCATCTTGGTCAAACCTTTAAACAGTTAGGACCAAAGCCAAAATCCCCTCTCGATTCGTTCCATGAACGAGAGGTCCACAAATTGAACGATCAAACCTTTAAACAGTTAGGATCGTCTCAAATTCCCATCTTGGTCAAACCTTTAAACAGTTAGGACCAAAGCCAAAATCCCCTCTCGATTCGTTCCATGAACGAGAGGTCCACAAATTGAACGATCAAACCTTTAAACAGTTAGGATCGTCTCAAATTCCCATCTTGGTCAAACCTTTAAACAGTTAGGACCAAAGCCAAAATCCCCTCTCGATTCGTTCCATGAACGAGAGGTCCACAAATTGAACGATCAAACCTTTAAACAGTTAGGATCGTCTCAAATTCCCATCTTGGTCAAACCTTTAAACAGTTAGGACCAAAGCCAAAATCCCCTCTCGATTCGTTCCATGAACGAGAGGTCCACAAATTGAACGATCAAACCTTTAAACAGTTAGGATCGTCTCAAATTCCCATCTTGGTCAAACCTTTAAACAGTTAGGACCAAAGCCAAAATCCCCTCTCGATTCGTTCCATGAACGAGAGGTCCACAAATTGAACGATCAAACCTTTAAACAGTTAGGATCGTCTCAAATTCCCATCTTGGTCAAACCTTTAAACAGTTAGGACCAAAGCCAAAATCCCCTCTCGATTCGTTCCATGAACGAGAGGTCCACAAATTGAACGATCAAACCTTTAAACAGTTAGGATCGTCTCAAATTCCCATCTTGGTCAAACCTTTAAACAGTTAGGACCAAAGCCAAAATCCCCTCTCGATTCGTTCCATGAACGAGAGGTCCACAAATTGAACGATCAAACCTTTAAACAGTTAGGATCGTCTCAAATTCCCATCTTGGTCAAACCTTTAAACAGTTAGGACCAAAGCCAAAATCCCCTCTCGATTCGTTCCATGAACGAGAGGTCCACAAATTGAACGATCAAACCTTTAAACAGTTAGGATCGTCTCAAATTCCCATCTTGGTCAAACCTTTAAACAGTTAGGACCAAAGCCAAAATCCCCTCTCGATTCGTTCCATGAACGAGAGGTCCACAAATTGAACGATCAAACCTTTAAACAGTTAGGATCGTCTCAAATTCCCATCTTGGTCAAACCTTTAAACAGTTAGGACCAAAGCCAAAATCCCCTCTCGATTCGTTCCATGAACGAGAGGTCCACAAATTGAACGATCAAACCTTTAAACAGTTAGGATCGTCTCAAATTCCCATCTTGGTCAAACCTTTAAACAGTTAGGACCAAAGCCAAAATCCCCTCTCGATTCGTTCCATGAACGAGAGGTCACTACCCCTAAACGGGTATATGCAGTGTCAACTTGACGACAAGAGCTGATTTCACAAGTACAAGTTCCAGCTTTAATTCAAGATCTCTACAATGGACAAGCGATAAACGCAATGCCGGGAAGAATCTTAACTATTCTACAAAGCACTGAATAGATTGAGAGACAAAGAGATCAAAAGTTGAAGCCACCTACGGGTTCCTCTACACGATCTACTCAACCAAGCATTGAAAGGATCGTAAGTAAGATCTATCTTATCCAAAGCATCCCAGAACTCCTCTATAAAAGATTGAGTCTGGAATACTTTGGAGGGGGTATCTGTAGGCGTCAAAAAATGCTGAAAGATATCCAAATACAGCTCAAGAGGAAATCATCCAAAAAGGCAGAAAAAACACAAGTCTTGACTGTCTCGCCGTGCGAGACAGACTTGACCGTCTCCCCGTCTCGCCCAGGCGAGACAGTTTTCACTGTCTCGCCCCCGCGAGACAGTTTTCACTGTCTCGCCCCTGCGAGACAGTATTTACTGTCTCGCCTTGCGAGACAGAATTTACTGTCTCGCACACGAGACAGTTATCAGTGGTTCAAGAAACTGTTTTGCAACCGCCTACACGTGGCCACTAACTGTTCAAGAACGTGGGAAACGTCGTGGGCGAGAATCACGTGGATAACTGCCAAAATAACGGAGTTTAAAACGTGGGAGAGCGGTTACAATGAGAAACTGCATTTTCCGAAACAGTATTTACTGTCTCGCTGGGCGAGACAGCAAATTTACTGTCTCGCTGGGCGAGACAGCAAACAATGTCTCGCCCGCCGAGACAGCAAATGCTGTCTCGCGAGCACTGTTCATCCAGAGGGTTATAAATACCCCCCGAAGGCCATTTTCACAGGTAGGCTGCCAGCAGAGATCCAAGGCTGATCATTTGGAGCACTTCAGAGCAATCCAAACCAGCGAGACAGCAAACACTGTCTCGCCCGCCGAGACAGCAAATGCTGTCTCGCGAGCACTGTTCATCCAGAGGGTTATAAATACCCCCGAAGGCCATTTTCACAGGTAGGCTGCCAGCAGAGATCCAAGGCTGATCATTTGGAGCACTTCAGAGCAATCCAAAGCAGAGAGAGAGCAGAGGTGTTGATCTTACGGCCAATCCTTGATAATCAGGCTTTGACTTGATTTCAAGAAGAACGACTATCTTACATCGATAAGATATCGTTTCAATTTCTCACTTCGATAAACGAAGTCAGAATCATAAACCCCTCACGGTTCAATCAGAATCTGTGATTTGGTGGTCCACGAGTCAAAGCACTCCCGGCACAGGCAAAGATCCCACGAAAGCAGTGATCCAAACAACGATCCTGCGTTTATTTTCTCAAGAGTTGTAATTTTCTTTTTGTTGTGTAAAAGAGTCTTATAAAAAGGCTGTTTTCTTTGAATTTATTGTAATCGACCGAAGATATAATGAATTCGACAACAAAACCAACTTTTGGCGAAAACAGGGGGTGATTAGGATCTTATGCTAATCTAATCCTAATTAATTGCCAATTAAAAATTATGTAGATCAATTTATTCTTGTAAGAGATAGATATGAATAAGAACAATAAGAAAAGCACAAATAATAATATATGCTAAGCAGAATACAAACACACGATATGTTTACGAGGTTCGGTCGCCACGACCTACGTCCCCGCTCCTCACCTCGAGGAGATATCCACTATCACAATCCGGTTTGGAAGCCGGAACTTCTACACATTCGGTTTACAAGATCACCGAAAACTCTCACACTACACAAACACTATGTAATCACACTTTACACTCTAAGTGTAGGAACCTAGCCCGTGTCCTCCTCCTCAAGTGCTCAGATGCAACCTCTCCCTAGGTTTATCAACCGACGCCACTCCTATTGGATTTGACCCCGTCTCTCGCCTCATACTTCTCTCAGTGTATAAGTGTATTACAAGTGATTCTCACAAATAAAAGTTAAATACAATGATTTGTTCTCAAATAACAAGTGAGAACACAATGAAGCTCACACTCACTAAATCACACCCCACAACCCACACTATATGGTATGAAATTATCAAGCTCAATAAGTGTGTGTGATAACAGTGAATGAAACTCAATAAATATAGCTAAATGAAATGAAAATGAAATAACAAGCTATATAAGAGTTTAGAAGACTTCTCAAACAAGAAGAACAGTAGATGATGATCCCAATAGGATTTGAAGGCGCGGTCGACCGCGAAGCTCAAAAACACAGGGTATGAGAAAATAAAGCTGGCGATCGACCGCGACGGTCGACCGCGAAGTCTCTGGATGTTTTCACGGTCGCCCGCCACAGTCGACCGCGAGCACAAAAAAAACCATGCCAAGGAAAAATACCATTGGCGGTCGACCGCGCCAGTCGACCGGAAACTGATATATTTCATATGACAGGTTTTTGGGCTATTTTAAAATTTCATTAAAAATATCAAATCAATTCCAAAAATAATGAAACTTTGGGGAAAGTTTTTAAATGATGAAATAAACATGTTTGAAAAGGAATTTTTTGGAAAATCAATTTTCGTTTGTGAAAACTCCATCTTTTTGAAAAGTGTTCAGAAAACCTGTTTTTCGTGAACATGAAAATTAACATAAGGCTTGTAAATATGTATATATATATTATGCATGTATTATATGTATATAATAAATTATGAAAGAGCTGTAAACATGAGATATAAGATATTGTAACAACGTTTGATGAAAAATCATTTATATGATAGAAAACGTCAAAAATCGTGTTAAGTGTATATACATTGAGCTTAGATCTAATCATACGATATATGTAAGTAAACTAAACTTATACCTAGGTAAATCCACACATATGAACTTGAAACTTTAACGCTTGATTGACGTGTGTTAAAATACCTGTAAAGAGAAACATAAACACAAAACTAGAGAATATATTAGCTATAAATTGTTTGACAAATCATCATCAAAACTATAGGGTCAACACTTCTCATGGTGTTTTTTTTTATAAATTATGAATTTTATGGGGTTTTATAATTTTTTAAACTTATAGGCATTTTCTATAGATTGTAAATTATTTGTAGACTATTTATAATTCCTATATTTTTAATTTAATAATGAGTTTGAAATTCTCTGGGTGTTTTTTATAAAATTTAAATTTTAAGGGTTTGTTTGTAATTTTTACAACTTCAAGGATTGTTTACTATAAATTATATAAATTATATAGGGGTATTTGTAATTCCTATATTTTTAATGTATTGTTAGGTTAAAAATTATTAGGATTTTCAAAAAATTTAAAAATTTTGAGGGTTTTATTTTGCAATTTGTAAAAAGTTCAGAGTATTTATTACAAATTCCATAAACTTTTGGGAGTTGTTTGTGTTCTTTGTAGGTTTTTAATGTATTTATAGGTTTGAAATTTCCAATGTGTTTTCTATAAATTTTGAATTTTTAGGGGTGGTTTTGTAATTTTTAAAACTTACAAGATATTTTCTCCAAAGTCAAAAACTTTTAGATTCTAGTTAGCATATGGTTTTCAGAATTCTCACTAAATTAAAATAAGTAAAATTTATAATTTTCAAGATGTTTTAATAAAATTTTGAATTTATAGGGGTATTTTTGTAATTTAAAAAATTTGGAGGATATTTTTACAAAGCCCAAAATTTTTTAGGTGCTGGCTAGCATATATTATTTAGATTTATCTACAAACTAAAATAAGTAAAGGATTTAAATTATATCAAATGTATCTTCTTTATCCAATAACATGCTAAGTCTCATTATGAATATGATAAATCATTTAATTACCAATTCAAAGAAGATAGGATAATTACAATAGATTAGAATAACAATGTAATATTTTTAAAAAGTTAAGGGTAATATTGATCATAGAAAGATTTTTCTAAATTCGTACTTTTAAAGGGAGTATGATTTTTTACTTCTATTAAGCATCTTTTATGTTCTTTCATTAATAATTATGTTGAATCATCAAATGTTGTTTGTCTTCTTTTTGATTAATCACCAATAAGTTCTTTGTTCCTATTAACTTTAGGCTACAAAGATACTAGTAAAACATATTGGCTATCTATTATAGGCATCGAAAATTGCCTATAGGTCTCCATGAATAGCTCAGCGCTAAGAAAAGACGATGATCATCACTATCCGGTTCACAGAAGCTTGATTGATATCGGTGAACGTTTGAAGTAAATCGACGAATTACGTGAAGTAACGGAGTTTTAGAATAAGGAGGATACGAACCGATCGGGAGCCCCGCGTCGCTTACAAAAGGTGAAGCGACGCTCCTATCCTAGCTTAATCCACATTGATCTAATCATCAGAGCTTATAGAACTCCTCTTCAGCTTTCCAATGCACTTTGAATCACTCAAATCCAAGTTCAGACGAAGAAATTACGGCGAAAACGGACAAGTGCACGGAAAAGAACGTCTCAGCCTGAGTTGAGACACCCCGAGGTGTCTCGACACAAGCGAGACACCCCAAGGTGTCTCGCCCAAAGCCGAGACACCCAAGGGTGTCCAAGGGTGTCTCGACCTCGCTAAGACACCCTGGGGTGTCTCCAACCCCTAAAAAACGCCCGTTATGCGGTTTTAACCGTCCGAATCTCCTTGAAGCCTATAAATACAGCCCCTGGAGCCTCTTTTTTTCAGATCTGGAATTCTCGAGTGTTGGCGAAGCCCTGCCGGATTGAAGATCAAAAGGTGCACGAATTTCAGAGAGGAGGAGGGGAGATCGGATCGAGTTCGTCGGCATAAAGAAGAGGAGCTCGTCAGATCTGCAGTTCTCGTGTTCGTCCCTTAAGATTACCCCGTTGTGGTGATCTTAAGAAGAGCAATTATCTCGATGTTGCCGAGATAAGCGCTACGGCTTCTTGATTCCTTCGCGAATCGACGAAGCTCTGCCCAATTTTTCAGCAATCAGATCTGATCGACGGTGGTCCACGGATATCAACATCCCCGTTACAGGCCAAGTTCCCACGCAAGCAGAAGACCGATAAACGATCTCTACGTTTGTTTGATAAAGTTGTAAACTTTTTTTTTATTTTTATTATGTAAGGAGATCTTATAAAAAGATCAACCTTTTATTTTATTCGAGTTTATTGTAACGACTAAAGTTGTAATAGATTCGATAGCAATGAAAACAGTAACTTTCGACGTAAACAAACTGGCAACCACAGTGGGAGCCAACAGCTTCGCTGCCGAAGCTGTCGTGCCGCAGCCGACGATCAAGATCCCAGTGCTCGAAGAGGTCGAATACGAATTCGACCAGCAGAAATTCGAGGAATATATTTCCTCCTCCTCCTCTAGATCTTCTTCCTGCAAACGTAGGAAAACCATTGCCGCGAAGAACGTGACTTCAGATCCAAAAACCAAGGCTGATGATCTGAACCCGAATGCAGTGGAAGATTCCTCTCCGGCTTCCAAAGAAACCAGATCCAACGTTCATGACAACTCCTCGAAAGTCAAGGAGTTGCCCGTTGAAAGTGCACCAATGTTGACGAAGAGGGCTCGTCAAAGGCACCGTCAATATCTCGCGCATCAATTTGCTAAGGCTTTGGAGCTTGTTGACGGGATCTGCTATGATGCGGATCTGAAACTCAGAAGGCGCAAAGTGTTCTAGCAACCATCTTTGGGAACCTCCTCCCAGCCACCTACTAACGAATGGGTTCGTGTCAAACGAACTCGTTCAACTCTTGAGGAGCGTATCCATAAGCACCGCACACTGTTAGCGCAGACGGGGATCCTTGTACGAAATGCACAGGAGTTACAGAAAGAAAAGGTAGTAAAAAAGCCACCAAGATCTAAGCAAGGTTGGATACCAAAGGCCAAATCAGCGCCTAAGGCAAAAGCATCTGAGGCTGCTCTTCGGCCTTTGTTAACTTCAGATCCCGCTCCTATTGCTCCTGCACCTCCGGTGAAGCCCTATGACAGCGTGAATCTTCCCAAATCTAGAGTCCCATTGAAGGATCACATCGGTTCTCTACCCGGGGATCGAGGAAAAGCGCCTGTTAAGGAAAGCTTGAGACTGTTGAAGGAGCTTCGAGCAAACATCCGGACTGGGGGTCGTACGCGAACTCCTAACAAATTAATTTCTACAACGACCCGCTTGGCGGTGCGTGCAGAAAACCAGGAGCCCGTTAAGGTTTCACCCTCACAAAGGTATGATTCCAAGCGTGTGACTCCTGTAGACGCCAACAAGGCGATGTTTACTCAGATGAAAATGCGTCAGACAGAAGAATGCGTTATACCTGATAATTCATGTAAACAGACGATAGGTTGCTCTGACTGCAACGTCAATGAGTTATACTATCAGGCTGGGGGTACGAATAAATCTCGAAAGAGAAGTACCCAGGAAGCGGACTCTCACTGTCCGTGTATCAAAATTATCAGGGCAGTATTATCAGCGTGTAGCTGCCCCAAGACCGCTCCATAGAGGGCCTCGATATTTGAGAGGATCTCCACTGAAGCATCAAATCCCAAATCAAGGCGTTTTCACAAAAGACGATTGGTTGTTCGAGATGACGAACTCCCAACAGTTACTATCAACGTGGTCGATAAGGGGAAGTCTCCGATTAGTTCAAATAGATCCAACCCCAATTTTTCTCCAGGAAGAGAAGTTAGTTCAGGAATAACCCAACGAATATCTCAGCTTCAGCTAGAAGCCGTTGGACATAATGATTACCAGAGAGTCCGTGAAGGAATCCGTTCTGATGATGAACTCTCAGATTCTTATTCCGCAATCGCCTCTGACGATACAACGTCTAGCATAGAACAAGCTCGGGAAGTGTTCATAATCAACACCAAGCAAATAGCCAAAATCATTGAGGATGCTCTAGCCAAGCAGAAAGAAGCATTCAAAAACAAAATGGAAATGCCAAGCAGAAAGAAGCATTCAAAAACAAAATGGAAATGGCTATGCAGGAGATGAGACAAATGCACGACCAACAAATCCGAGCTTTGTCGAATCATATGCAGGAGATGAGACAAATGCACGACCAACAAATCCGAGCTTTGTCGAATCAGCTAGGTGAGTCCAGCAGTCGCAGTACTGCTAACCAAGCAGGTAGCGATTCAGATGTGGATGAACACTGTTAGACCCTAGAGGGGGTGGGTGATTAGGGTCTTATGCTAATCTAATCCGATTTAAATGCCAATTAAAATTAATTAATACGTTATCCTAGCAAGTATGAAGTACAACAATATTTGTAAGCTAGGATAAGCAATGTAAACAATGAGATATATCCTATATGATGAAATATATATGCAAGGATATATAAACTAACACAAGGGTAAACAAAATGAACTAGATAGTGGATGATATAGATAATGAGCTAATGACAATGGCGATATAAGATATGAACATAAATATGAATGAACGCCAAAGCACACTCAAACAAGCAATATGATCACGGAGTTCGGACCTTCCGTCCTACGTCTCCGCTCCCCACTCCCGGGGAGAAATCCACTAACACAATCCGGTTTGGAAGCCGGAACTTCTTCTACACACTCGGTTTTCTAGCTAACCGAAAACTCTACAACTCACACTCTTGCAATCACACTCTACACCCACTAAGTGTTGGACCTAGCCGTATCTCCCTCAAGTGCTCGGTTACAACCTCTCTCTAGGCATGTCAACCGACGCCACTTCTCTTGGGATGATCCCCGACTCTCACCACACACTTCTCACTTGGTGTACAAGTATATTACAAAGTGATTCTCATGATAAGCACAAATTAACAAATGATTGTTCTCTTTAACAAGGTGAGAACTCAATTAAGCACAACTCTTAGTCACAAACCCACAACCCCAAATTATACTATGAATGTCAATACAATAAGCTCAAAAGGTTGTGTGTGAACAAAGAGATATAAATCAAAACTAAACTCAATGTAGTTCTAGCTTAATAACAATGATAATCAAATATATAAAAAAGCTAGAAATAGAGTTTAGAAAACTTCTCAATATATCAAGAGTGGAGGGAGAAGAGTTGGATGCCCAAACACCAATAGATGATCTCCTCAAGCTCTTGTAGAATTGAATCACAAAAACAAACTCTCAATTTGCTTAAAAGCTTTTTAAACACACTTAAACCAAACTAAAACCCTTGTTAAAAACTTTATTAAACTTGATTAAAAACTCTCTTAGTTAGGTGGAGAGCTGAAGGCAATGGGGTATTTATACCCTCTCAAAACTCAGCCAAAAACCCAAGCAAAAAGACAAAAATAGCCCAAAGCAACGGTAATAAAACTAGCCGTTGGAAGCTGAAAAAGTCACTGTCGGTCGACCGGAAATTTCATCGGTCGACCGGAAAATTTCATCAGTCGACCGACAGACTCTCTGTCGCCCAGTGAACACGAGAACTCATGTTCGGTCGACCGGTTCGGTCGACCGAAAACTGACATATATAAAAAACAGGTTTTTGACACATTTAAACAATTTGTAAAATATTCATTTGACTTCTGAAAATTATGAAACTTTGGGAAATGTATATAAACATGTAAATGAACATATTACAAAAAGAATTTTCCAAATTGCATGAATACCATATTTTCACAAAAATTGCATATTCTATGCAATATTTTCAAAAACACAATTGTAAATATAAAATATGTGATTTCATATTTATAAACATGAAAACCCAAAAATATATGTATGTATATATATATATAAAACTATATATATATATAGAAACCAATAAATGCGTGTGTGTAGATAATTGAGCTTAGAGTACATAACACACATAATATAAAATCTAAAACTACATTACCCAAGCAATCTTGATCTTCAATTAAGCTTGACTTGGTACACTTGCGGATGAAGCTTGAACTTGATCTTTATTTTGAATTGTATAGGTTTCAACCCGACATTCCGCCAACCTCCTTTGGATATGATCGTTGAAGCTCTATTCCATCCATCCTCCAACAACGTTGTTTGTCTACAAAACATAGGAATGCACAAACACTAGACAAACAACATTAGTAATAAATTGTTTGTTAAACATCATCAAAACAAGAAAGCCAACAAACACAACGCTGGGGGTGGTCCTACTAAAAATAACGACGCTGGGGGTGGACCCACCAATGATGATAACACTGGGGGTGGCCGCATTATTCCTCTCGAAAATTGTCCAGAACAGGATATAGATGAGGACGAAAAGATGAAGGATCTCGAGAGAAAAATTGACACCCTGATGTCTGCTCGAGAGGTGAAGAAGACCGGGATTCCGTGTCCTTACCCAAGAGAATGGGAATCGATCCCGTATCCGGCGAAGTTCAACCTGATCAACTTCACGCCGTTCGACGGGAAGGGTTCCCCCACTCAGCATCTGATCTATTTCAACACCCACCTGGGCACGATCTCCGACAATGAAGCCTTGATGGTTCGGTCATTCGTTGGCACCCTTCACAGGCCTGCCTTCGATTGGTACCGCCGTCTCAAGCCCGAAAGCATCAACAGGTGAAAGGACCTGGAGAGCATGTTCCTCGCTCATTTCTTCGATGATGACGCCGAAGTGTCGATCAGGACACTCTTTGATGAGAAACAAAAAGACGGAGAGTCGGTGGATACCTTCATCAAACGTTTTCGTAATCAGGCAATGAACTGCAAGGATCCCGTCATGGAGGAATTCGTCTTGCAAACCTGTTATAACAACTTGTCCATTAACATCTTGGACATTATGGGAGTAGAGTCGCTCAATACCTGGAAAGAGTTGAAGGGGCATGGAGAGCAAGCCGAACGCTTTCTCAGAAGGAGGAAGGTCGGAAGAAGCCAACCGATGGCTAACCCTCTAAATCCGAGTCTCATTTCCCATGATGAAGGGAAGGCACCTACAACAGTTGTTGACGTTAATCAGCCGTCGCAACAGCAACCCCGAAGACAACAGAAGACTTCGGATCCGAGGCTCCAAAAAGAGTACTCATTCAAGGACGAAGACGTTCCAGCCATCTTCGAGACCCTTCTTAAAAACAAGAAGATCAAGCTGCCACCCATCACGAATCAGGAGGAAGCTGACAATACTGCGGATCCAAAGTACTGCACGTACCACAGGAGGATCCTGCATCCCACCAAGGCTTGCTTTACTTTAAAGAATAGCATCCAAACCTTGGTTGAAGCCGGCGTTATAACGCTGGGATAAGCCAAATGAGAACGGCAACACTCCGACAAGTATACGAGTATAAACTGCTTCTTAAGACTCCGACAAGTATAAGAGTATAAACTGCTTCTTCCAACACTCCGAAGAGTATACGAGTATAAACTGCTTCTCAATCCTCCGACTGGTATAAGAGGTTAAACTGTTCCCTGATACTACAATAGGTATATGAGTCTAAACTGTTTCCTACCGTTGATGGGAAGTTCCTGGAGAATTTTTATATGTAATATTCTTAAGGATAACCCGATCATGTAATTGAATGCAATGGTAAACCCAGTTTCGCGAAAAAGCTGGGTGTGGATGATTCATGTAACGGGAAGTTCCTGAAAAAATACTATATGTAATTTTCTTAGGGATAACCCAATCATTACAAACAAAGTGATAAACACTAAACTCACCGTGATTTCCGAACACTCTTTTTGCTGAGACAAAATTCGATCACTTTGTTGGATCAATCATCCCTCACAAAACTCTCATTGGTGTTTGACGACTCACGGTCTTCCACCACAAAATCCCCCACCGATCAGACTAATTGACGGTGGGACCATCAAAATTCCTTTCGGTTGAATCCACTCAAGCTTCTATGTGTTTGTACACTCAACATTCCCATTATTAAATTCCGGACATAATACTTGGAATTTTGATCTGTCAATCTTTGACGAATTGTCAAACCCCTTCGTGTTAAGTCCTTATCACTTAACACTAAGAACCCCCTACTGAGTGATTTGTACAAATCAACACTCCTACAGTAATTTGTACTCCCACTCTCACTTTTCACTTGGTCAAACCTTCCTACAGTTAGGACCACAATCAAAATCCCCTCTCGATTCCTTCAATGAACGAGAGGTCCACAAATCGAGTGATCAAACCTATAAAAGTTAGGGTCATCTCACACTCCCACTCTCACTTGGTCAAACCTTCCTACCGTTAGGACCACATTCAAAATTCCCTCTCGATTCCTTCAATGAACGAGAGGCCCATTTTTAAATCGAGTGATCAAACCTTCCTACAGTTAGGGTCATCTCAAATTCCCGCTTGGTCAAACCTTCCTACAGTTAGGACCAAAACCATAATTCACTCTCGATAAACGAAAAATTCATCTTTAGTTCGGTAATCAAACCTTCCGACAGTTAGGGTTATCCGAATCTTTTCTATTCTCGGAGTGGAGATCCCACTCCTAGTTTCACCTTTCCGGATGCTGGAGGTGGAGATCCTACCTCGAGTCTCCTTTTTAACTGGAGATAGAATATAAAATTCTTTCTCTTCAGTGTTGGGAGATAGAATATAAAATTCTTCCTCTCCCATATCGGGTTCGTCTTTGCCCCAAGAGAAGACACCACTTTTCAACTCTTAAAATCCGTGCCTCACAGGCACGGGGAATTTTATTCCGAATCCTGAGTAGGGATAAGTCAATGTCTAACACGCGTTGCCGGTTTAGTCTTTCACTGATTGAAAAAGATACCAGAATTCCAGTATGGGGTATTTTATCCCGAAACCTAAGTAGGGATAAGTCAACGCCTAACCCACGTTGCTGGGTGGTTCGTTCCCATAAAAACGACCAAGTCTACGTATTCAGCGTCGTAGCAACAAAAATCCATGCTTTTTATGCATGGGGAATTTTATCCCGAATCCTGAGTAGGGATAAGTCAACGCCTAACATGTGTTGCCGGTTTAGTCTTTCACCGATTGAAAAAGACACCAGAATCCAGTCTGGGGTATTTTATCCCGAAGCCTAAGTAGGGATAAGTCAACGCCTAACCCGCGTTGCTGGGTGGTTCGTTCCCGTAAAAACGACCAAGTCTATGTATTCAGCGTCGTAGCAACAAAAATCCATGCCTTTTATGCATGGGGAATTTTATCCCGAAGCCTAAGCAGGGATAAACCAACGCCTAATACGCGTTGCCGGTTTAGTCTTTTACCGATTGAAGAAGACATCAGAATCCGATTCTGGGGACTTTTATCCTGAATCCTAAGTAAGGATAAGTCAGCGCCTAACACGCGTTGCCGGGTAGTCTATTCTCGTGACAAAGACAAAGTTTGCGTATTCAATATCGTAGCATCAAGTCTAAGGAAGTTCATTCCTTTAGCACAATGTCACATGCGGAACGGGCTTAAAACAATCCGCATGTAAACCCGATTCAAACGGTAATCGGTAAGAGCACGTCAAATCCGTTAAGGACTGAGGATTTACCAAAAATCCTAAGTCAACGTCTGAAACACGTCGCTGTTTAGTCTTTTCACAGGAGAAAGACGAAGTCTACGTATTCAATATCGTAGCACTAAAAGGGTTAATTCTTTTAGCTTAACGTCACATGCGGAACGGACTTAAACAATCCGCATGCTAGCCCGACTCAAACGGTAGTCGGTAAAGGCTCATCAAACCCGCTGATGGCTGAGGATTTGCCAAAAATTCTATAAATGCGAGTCATTGACGCATCAGCTCCGTTAGTTAGTCTCGTGACTCGATTATCTAACAACATTAAGATAAGGTTCACACATGCAGACGAATCAGCTTTAATAGTTGGTCCTGCAGCCCTGACACTTGGGACCACCATGCTCCAATACCTTAAGAGCTTAAACTGTGTATACTCTAGTAAACGTACGAGTATAAACTGTGTTAACGCATGACGTTCAAAACCCTAAGGTCAACGCCGGTCAACACGTAACCCTAGGTTAACGCCAGTCAACGCGTTGCGATCAAAAAGTCAACGTACGACGTTCAAAACCCTAAGATCAACACCGGTCAACGCGTAACCCTAGGTCAACTCCAGTCAACGTGTTGTGATCAAAAAGTCAATGTACGACGTTCAAAACCCTAAGGTCAACGCCGGTCAACGCCGGTCAACGCGTAACCCTAGGTCAACGTCGGTCAACGCGTTGCGATCAAAAAGCCAACGTACGACGTTCAAAACCCTAAGGTTAACGCCGGTCAACGCGTAACCCTAGGTCAACGCCAGTCAACGCGTTACGATCAAAAGGTCAACATACGACGTTCAAAACCCTAAGGTCAACGCCGGTCAATGCGTAACCCTAGGTCAACGCCAGTCAACGCGTTGCGATTAAAAGGTTAACGTACGACGTTCAAAATCCTAAAGTCAACGTCGGTCAACGTGTAACCCTAGGTCAACGCCAGTCAACGCGTTGCGATCAAAAGGTCAATGTACGACATTCAAAACCCTAAGGTCAACGCCAGTCAACGCGTAACCCTAGGTCAACGCCAGTTAACACGTTGTGATCAAAAGATCAACGTACGATGTTCAAAACCCTAAGGTCAACGTCGGTCAATGCGTAACCCTAGGTCAACGCCAATTAATGCGTTGTAATGAAAGAGTCAATGTGACGAAAAGGGTCAGTTCTAAATCAATTCAATGACGCGAGCCAAACTCAACTCACCAATAGTAGACTCGAGATTCCGACGACGGCCAGGCGATAAACGTAGCGCCGGAAGGACTTCAGCTATTCGTCAAAACATCAAATAGACTGAAATCGAAGGAGCTAAGAATTAAAGCTAATTAAAGGTCCTTTACACCGATCGAAGGCTGGACCAATCACATCCAAAGTATTCCAGTCTCTTCTATAAAAGAAATGAGTCTGGAACGCTTTGGAGGGGGTATCTGTAGGCATCGAAAATTGCCTATAGGTCTCCATGAACAGCTCAACGCTAAGAAAAGATGATGAACGTCACTATCCGGTTCACAGAAACTTGATTGATGTCCATGAACATTTGAAGTAAATCGACGAACTACGTGAAGTAACGGAGTTTCAGAATAAGGAGGATATGAACCGATCGGGAGCCCCGCGTCGCTTACAAAAGGTGAAGCGACGCTCCTATCCCAACTTAATCCACATTGATCTAATCATCAGAGCTTATAGAACTCCTCGTCAGCTTTCCAATGCACTTTGAATCACTCAAATCCGAGTTCGGACGAAGAAATTACGACGAAAACGGACAAGTGCACGGAAAAGAACGTCTCAGCCTGAGTTGAGACACCCCGAGGTGTCTCGACACAAGCGAGACACCCTAGGGTGTCTCCAGCCCCCCAAAATCCGCCGTTGTGCGGTTTTAACCGCCCGGATCTCCTTGAAGCCTATAAATACAGCCCTTGGAGCCTCTTTTTTCAGATCTGGAATTCTCGAGTGTTGGCGAAGCCCTGCCGGATTGAAGATCAAAAGGTGCACGAATTTCAGAGAGGAGGAGGAGAGATCGGATCGAGTTCGTCGGCATAAAGAATATGAGCTCGTCAGATCTGCAGTTCTCATGTTCGTCCCTTAAGATTACCCCGTTGTGGTGATCTTAAAAAGAGCAATTATCTCGCTGTTGCCGAGATAAGCGCTACGGCTTCTTGATTCCTTCGCGAATCGACGAAGCTCTGCCCAATTTTTCAGCAATCAGATCTGATCGACGATGGTCCACGGATATCAACATCCCCGTCACAGGCCAAGTTCCCACGCAAGCAGAAGACTGATAAACGATCTCTGCGTTTGTTTGATAAAGTTGTAAACTTCTTTTTTATTTTTATTATGTAAGGAGATCTTATAAAAAGATCAACCTTTTATTTTATTCGAGTTTATTATGACGACTAAAGTTGTAATAGATTCGATAGCAATGAAAACAGCAACTTTCGACGCAAACATCTATCTTTTATTCATTGTGTAAATCAGTATACACAAACTTATATATGACTAGGTTTAATGCACGTGTAATGCACGTGGTTAAATATCATGATTAAATATTTTTAGTTTATTTACTTACTAAACTTTGTTCTTCGGTTCCACATTAATGGTTTTTGCTCGCTTATGTCTCTAAACTTTAGTACTGTGATTATTTAATTTCTTTGATGTTTGTTCGAATAATCAACATCCAATTTAGATTTTTATGTTGATAATTGGATTGACATGTAAGAAATATAACCCCAAGCTAATTATAATTATCATGTTATTTGGACCGACATGAAACGAAGCTTGACCTAAGAAAGTATAGTGTTAGAAAAATAAAAACACTTGAAAAAATAGTGTTATAAAATAAAGACTAATAATTAAGGCTAATAAGACAAAATGATTTATTAATGGTCTAAAAAAATGATAAAAGAGAACATGGAGTTTGTTCCTAATACTCAATAGACTTAGAAAATCATGAACTAAAGATTAATGCTAACTCTAATATACTTTTATGAGATGAAAGCATCCACATAAGCATATAAAAATACTAAAAAAAAGTTCACGAAAATTCTTTCTAAAGATTTCTAGTATTACTCAAAAATTAAACTATTCTATAAACTATTAAATTTTTTTATTCCTTATGTTTTATTTTTTTTGTTGAGGCTGAGATCAATCCTTCTCCACCTCTATATTTTTTCTGAACAATTCTACGAATTTTTTTTGTGTTTCTAATTTATTACTTAAATAAGGTTAATATATACTTCTTTTTTCTTTTTAATGAATTCTTTTGTCGTGCGACCAATAAGAGTCTCTGTTGTGCATCAAATAATGTTACCTTTTGCTCATTTTCCAAGTTGATCTGAACTAAATACTTTTATTTTTCATTGTCAATTTGCCTTAGATTATAATGTTAATATTTGATTTTGACATGTTTATTTCATGAAGAAGATATATTTTGTAACCTTTGTATTACGTCATTGGCGATTCTACAAGATTTAATGTTTGGACACTTATTATTAAAATCTCTAACCATTTTCTTATTGCAGTCTTTGTATGCATAGAACCAAAACTCAATTCTATTGCAAATGGTAGTTATCTTTGCTTTAAAGACATGAGAGTGTGTATGTATTTATTGGTAAACTATTGTTAGATTTAATTGGGAAATTTTAAAAGTACGTCTTGTAGGATTATACGTCTTTCGAATCCTTGATGGTTGCATTATCAATAATTTGAATTTATGTTGCATCTGTAAAGAGCATTGATGGAGATGTTATTATCATGACAACTTGTTCTGAATGAGCCTTGCATATTAGTGTAAAAATTTAATATTTTTATTTATTGATTATATGGATGTTTTGCTTGGTTTACTTACTATTCTCTTATTTTTCAGTAAGTTGTATTTTTGGATTAATATATGTTATTGACACAATTTACGATGACATGCATATCTCTTGTACAAACTTGAGACAAATATAAGGTGAATTTCATGTTTAGTGGCATTTATATGAATTTTATTAATGTGTTACCTTCATATTTAGAAATTTCAAATTTTGATGGTGCTATTACCCACTTCTATTTAATCATGTCTTCAAGAATTGATCATTCGTTAGTAGTTTTATCCTTAAATAAAGTTACACGCAGAATCGTGCCACTATATAAGAAAAGAAAGATCGATTTTAAATTTTTCCTTATTTTATTATAAATATGTATCATGTGTATATCTTTTGTCCGTTAGTGATTTCTCTCCTCTTATGTGGCTTGTTATATATGGCAACATAGTTGATTAATGCCTTCATTTAGTTTTTTTTGTAATATTGTTTATATATAATTTTATAATAAGCTTATGACTCTTTTAGCATTTGAAGAATAAAGTATTAAAATTTATAAATACTTACTAATTTTTATTGTATCTTCCGTGGAGAATGCTTCTTTGATTAAGAAAAAGTTGTTCAATATGTTATCCAAGGGAACTCAAATTGGTGCTTATTTGGTAGATATGCCTTTTATCAATGTCAATTCAAGTGATTCATGAACATTTTTAATTTTTGGGGTTTATTTCCTTCGCTTCTGCATTTTAAGTGGAAACAAATTGATTCTTTTGAAGGATATCTTTAAACTTTCTAATAGTTTCTCCATACATAATTCATCGTATTTTTACTCCATAAATATTATTGACATCAAAGATTAGTATATGTAAATTATAATCAATTAATTATAAGCTATTATGTTATAGTCTTTTATCAATTTTATGTGTCTTCTATCAATTAATATTATTTATGTATTTTTACTAGCTCCAACATATTAGTAAAATTATATGCAATTACTTTAATTTATACAGTGACATTTATTTTCAATCTATCATATCTTTTCAAATTTTTATCCCCTAAGTGGATGTTTTTTTATCTATTGTTATTGCTATTTTTTATAGCATCACCTTAGGGGATAAAAATTTTATCCTAATCCTAATTTTGAGAGCTGCTTGACTGGCCCCCTTAGCATTTCCCATGAGTTAAAATATTATTTTCACTTAATATTTTTTACTTCCTATTAGAAAGGGTAAAATACCCTAGGAGTCTTCCTCTCTCTTTCCTGCATCGTTTTTTTTTTAACTTTTTTCTTCTAAATCGAAGGCTTGCATCTTGGGAGATTACATTAAAAGACCTAAGCTATTATTATGTCAACCCGAATTGAAAATAAATATGCTGAAATTAGAATACGAAATTGTTGGATGTGCTCTACAACTCGTAAACTTTCTAGAAATAAAAATTTAAAGAATTTCATCATATTTCACCCACTTAACATATATTATAAAAATAAACGTTTCTGTATTTTTTGTGCGTTTGCCTAATCTTCTGCCCCATAATATATGATTCAAAACACATCGATAAATTTCGAAAACTTTATTTCTAAGCATTTCGATATCGAGTTTAAAATTTAAGTCGATGATAATATTTAGGCACTGTTTGGCAACAAGAGATTGTGTCTTATCTAAGAGATTATGTCTTATTGACTTGTTTAATAAGCTAGTAGAGCTGTTTGGTAACAAAAAATAGGAGGAGATTATTTTGGAGATTGTGTCTTTTGCAAGTAGCTGTTGGAAAGCTACCTCAAGTAGCGTTTGTCTTTGGGAAGGATCTGTTAATTTTTTTTCTTTCGTTTTTGCCGCTAATAATTAGGGCAAATGAAAGCTACTACCCCATCCAAAAAACCCTAGCTCTTTAGTCATTTAACAAATTTAAGCTAGTTGTACAGCTACTTTTGCCAAACAGCTCTACTTCAATTAGCTAGCTACACAGCTATCAGCTTTCAGCTATAATTTCATAACTTTCAGTTAGCTTAACAGTTTTTAGCTGGTTTTGATAAACAGAGAGAATGCTACTTGACGGCATCCTACCCCAACTCGAAAATGATAGACGTTTAACATGCTAATTATCCAATAAAAATGTGTATACCAGCGCTGGCTAAAGTGGGCCCCACTATTTTCCGATGGCTATTTGGGCAACAGCAAGACTCAGGCCACCCTCACTCATTCTCAGCATGCAACAAAATACACAAACGCTCACTGCCTCCGTCAACAACGCCGTCGCTAATAAAATGCTGGCGCTGGTCTATCGAGGATGCCGCAGCGAGGCACCTCCTCCGCCTCCCCTCCCGGCCTCCTGACCCCGCCGCGCTCCCTGCTCTCCGCCCCTACCCCGCCTCCGGCCGGAATCAAGAAAATACCTGGGCTACGCCGCCCTCGTTGCCGTCCGCGCGGCCACTACTACTCCCTTCCTTCCCGCCGACGCGAAGCAGCAAGAGGCCGTCCCGTTCCGTCTACCGCCCCCTCCCGACGGACCGCTCCCGCCAGTCTCCAACTGGAGCGGGACCAGAGGTCCACACCCGCCGCTTCTCCAGCGAAACCTCGGAGCTCGAGGCCCTGGTCTAGCGGAGGCCCCCGTAGAAGGGGCAGAAGATCCGCCCGTGGGCTCCGGCTGTCCCCGAAGCGGGATGCGGGCCTGATGAGGGCCGGCATGGGTGAAACCTGGCGCTGATGACGCGGGTGGTTGAGGTCGGACAGGAGAAGAAAGGGGTTATGGGGGGGGTTGAGGCTGGCTAGGGTTTAGCAGGTTTGTTGATGGGCTGAAGGAGCACGGGCTGACGCTGCAGAACTTCGCCTCGATCCGGGAGCAGCAGGTCGGAGGCTTTGTTCAGGTGCGTCGAGAAATTTTTTTTTTGGGGGGTTTTCCCCCACGCTCCTCCTCAAATGACATCATCGACCGTAGCTTTTGAATTTTTGAATCAGATATGTTCATCCTCTCAGCTAACTATTATTAACCCATAGGAGCACACTGGCTTTTGTTTTTGAATCAGAAATGTTTACTTGTTCTGTCTTCAAATTGAATTGGTACAACTCTATTTTGTCTGGCAGTTCTTTGGGTAACGTTGTTAGCTTTAAAAGTTAAAAAATCCACCTTATGTCAGAGACGTAGGCAAGATGGCCCCGTAAATGCATAATGTATCCGCATCATCAGGGGAAGGGGGCAGTAACTGTGACCTATAGTCGTAAAATACAAAAAAGCATAGTGTAGCTATTCTGCGCTCTGGAAGTGTTCAGCGTAGCCTACTCGATATAAACGCAGCGATATGCTATGCAGAGCAAGTGCTATATTTGCTGTGCTGGGAAGCAATTGCTTTGCTTCTTATCACGCTAGCGTGTGTTGTGTTCCATGGCATACACTTCTTTTCGATATTTACACATGTATTGAATAGATAATTACGTTTGTTTTCTTTCTTGGTTCTGTGAAGATTTGAGATAGTAAGGGATGGATGATGGATAGAGACAGTCAGCTTGAAGAGTTGCATTGGATAGAGAGACTAGCAGTGTGTATAGTCCTAGTAAGGGGAATTACAAAGACGCATATGGGGAATTAAAACAAAGCAGTGAAGAATAAGTATGCTATTGCCTATTAAGAACAAGTAGGACGGAAATGGATCGTAGGATATGATTCTTATGTCACGACATTGTGAGCTGGTTGTTGAAATATGTTAGCTAGACAGAAATCAAGACTGCATTATGGTCATTAGTAAGTTGTATTCCCATAGTGTGACATTTGGCTTACATTTTTATATGAACCTTTTATATTTTCTAAACTCCAGAGTTTAAATAGAAAATTTGATTTAAATGTGGATGATATGCATGTGATGTCTCTGCATACATTTGTTTCTTTCTGTCGTTAATTCTTCTTTGTCACCTTTTTATAATCTTCTGGCGTTTCTTGTTACGCTTTTTCCTTTTTTATGTTTCAAATACTAAATGCTACTTGTTGTCACAGACATCAGTTTTGACTTTTGAGTTTTAATTCTCTTTCACTAATTCAGAAATATTCAAAAACTGATCGATTTTCATATTCCTTAGGTTGGTGCACACGGTACCGGTGCAAGATTGCCTCCCGTAGATGAACAGGTTGTTAGCATGAAACTGGTGACGCCTGCTAAGGGAACAATAGAGCTTTCGAAAGAGAAAGACCCTGAACTCTTTTATCTAGCGCGCTGTGGTCTAGGTGGTCTTGGTGTGGTTGCAGAAGTCACCATTCAATGTGTTGACCGGCATGAGCTTGTCGAGCACACTTTCATTTCAAATATCAATGAAATCAGGAAAAATCACAAGTACACCTTCGTTTAACATATTCACTTCTTGAAATCACTTAGTAAATCATTTTACTGCATTCTTTATTTCTCAAGATTGCTGACTCTTATTATAAAAATTAATGATCTTATTCTTCCATTCTCTCTCTTTTTTTTCCAGGAAGCGGCTATCTGAAAACAAGCATGTGAAATATTTGTGGATCCCATACACAGACACGGTCGTAGTTGTAGAGAGCAATCCTCTTTCAAAGTGGAAAACGCCAAAGACCCTGTCTAAATATGGGCAAGATGAAGCATTACAGCATGTTCTCGATCTTTACTGCGAGTCGATCAAAAAATACAGGCAAGCTTATTGGTTATCTATAATGTGCACTTGTTTTATGGTATGAGTTTCAGCTCAGCTAATAAGGTGGTAAATCACGTCTGGGAAAAAATTAGTGGGTATTTAACTAAATGGATAAATTTCACAAAACTACCATGCACTTTTTAGAGGTTCAGTGAAAAAAACCCATAAACTATTTTTATTAGAGAAAAATGCTATGAATTTTTTTTACTAAATTACTGTGACTAACAGATTGTGGCACATGTCTGCAAATTTGAAAATTTGTGAAATTTTTTCTGATAAGAATAATTTATGGTTCTGTGCATCTGTTAAATACATCTAGCATTCAAGCTTATAGTCTTGCGAAATCTACCCTATCTAAATTATTGATTTTCCTAGAGTTAATTTTGATGCGTTAAGTAATAAGCATCTGCTAGATACATCTAGTCATTCAAGCTTATAGACACTTGCAGGCCTGAAGAAACTAACGATGAAGCAACCATAAGCCAGCTTTCATTTACCGAGCTGAGGGACAAGCTTCTTTCCCTTGATCCTCTAAACAAAGATCATGTCATAAAGATCAACCAGGCTGAAGCTGAGTACTGGAAGAAATCTGAAGGATATCGCATTGGATGGAGCGATGAAATACTGGGCTTCGATTGCGGAGGACAGCAATGGGTCTCAGAGACCTGTTTCCCTTCAGGGACACTTTCAAAGCCAAGTATGAGAGATTTGGATTACATAGAAGAGCTATTGAAACTTATAAAGAATGAAGAAGTGCCAGCACCGGCTCCTATAGAGCAGCGCTGGACAGCGAGAAGCAAGAGCCTCATGAGTCCAGCATCGAGCTCAGGGGAAGATGATATATTCTCATGGGTAATTTATAGTTTATTTTATCTCTTTTACTTTTGCGGATGCATTTTATGGTTATATTGTGGGAAGTTAGGGTTGCTTCTATTATGGATAAAATGCAAGGAAGCTTTTGATATGGTAATTGTACATATTAGAATAAGTGATAAGATTATAATTAATGGAGAAAGGAGGACTCGAGGTAAGCCTAAAAGAACTTGGTTGGAAGCAATAAGAAGAATATGACAGGGATTAAAATGGAGGAATAACCCTTAATAAATCTGAATGGAAGAGTAGGATGCATGTTGTGGATTTGAAGATAAAGCCTTTTCTTGTTGTTGTTTATGTTACATTTATATTGTGTTTTGTTGTAACGACTTTTAGGTTTCTTTTGAGTTTCCTTTTGCACTCACATAATTTTCCATTTTATTTTCTGATGCAATTTACTTATCTGCTACACTTTACTTATCTGCTACATGTACTTGTGTCTCGTAGATAGGTATAATCATGTACCTGCCAACAACGGATCCTCGTCAGAGAAAGGAGATCACGGAAGATTTTTTTGATTATCGACGTCTGACCCAAAGCATGCTCTGGGATGAATATTCTGCCTATGAGCATTGGGCTAAAATTGAGGTACTAACCACAAATTCAAGGGTGCTACTTATTTTAATTGTCATTCTACTCAATGTTTAAAAAAAGGAAAGAGCAAGGCGAAGCGCCAGACTGTTTGATGAAGTGAGACGTAAGTTTCAAAGAATGAGGCGTAAGCTTCATGAGTTTAAGTATTTCAATTTTAAATTTGTAAAAATTATGAGCATATAATATATAGTGGTATAATAATTACATTCATGTCCTGATTAGTAAATAAGAATTAAATATGTGAAATATAGAAACGAATCATAATAAACTATGCTACGTGCATAACATGTATATTTTGTTTACAACTAGTTCTTGTGCACGTGCAATGCACGTGGTTAAATATCAAAATTACTTTTTTGTTTATTTTCTTACTATAAAATAAGTCAGATTCATTTTAAGTTAAAATCTATAAACATGGATTGTTACATTTGTCATAAATTTTATTTAAACATTTTTAAAAAAATTATGAAATAGATGATTATTTTGAAAATCTCTTGGGGTCATGAATAAACAACTAACAAGTTTGCAGTGAAAGATAGGGGAACATAATACATTCTTAAAAATTATTAATCTTTACTTAGTTTGTTTATAGTGATGAGATCTCATTATTAATTAACTACAAGGCTTAGTACATTATTTTTTTTGTTGGACGTTCAAGGCAGGCAGAGGACCCATGTGAGTCCTCATCGCAATGAATGTTATACAATTTAAGTACAAAGAAAAAAAGAGGGTTGATCAATGACGTGGTTGGTGAGGAGAAATTCTAGCAGCTTAATTTGGTTTGTGGATATATAATAGATGGAGATAGAGAATGGTGGTTTTGAAAACAGTGGGTGCGTGTGGGTTATTAATATGTTTTTTATTTGTGTGGTTTTCTTTGTTCATTTTTAAGATATCTGTGGTCCTATGTATATATATATATATATATATATAGCATTGCTATTCTGTTTTGGTTATGTGGAAGAGTTTGAGTGTTAAAAAAATTAAATTATCTAATTTGGTTAAAGTAGGATTATATAAGTTAAGCCCATACATGAAATTTATTTTAACTAACACCCATGTGTAAATATTATAATTGCCATTGAGATCTAAGATATGTGTGATATTCTCTTTGATTTTTATACAAACAATATCTATTTAAATAATAATAGTATAATTAAACTTTGTGATCTGAAAAAAAGATCAAACATACAATATAAGTAATTGCTTTAAAATAATCTAATCTAATCTAATACGAAGAAAATGGATGAAATGATGTGAAAATTGTTGCAATTTCATAATTCATAATTTTTAAACAATCTAATCTAATCTAATAAGAAAAAAATAACAAAGAGACATATTTGTTGAAGGAGATAAAAGTGCTATGAAAATTATTGTAATTTCTGATCTGAAAAAAAGATCAAACATACAGTATAATTACTTGCTTTAAAATAATCTAATCTAATCTAATAAGAAGAAAATAGACGAAAGTGTTGTGAAAATTGTTGATATTTCTTGATATGAAAAAATTAAATATACAATATAATTAATTGCGTTAAAATAATCTAATCTAATCTAATAAGAAGAAAATAACAAAGGAAAATATATGTAGAAGGAGATGAAAGCGCTACGGAAATTGTTATAGTTTCTTGGCTTATAAACATTAGTATGTGATATTGCATGTGAGAGGATAACAATTGTAAATAGAGTTCTATTTAAATAATAATAGTATAATTAAACTTTGAAACTAATTATGTAGTACCGTGAACTACTTGAATTTTAGTTGGTGAGAGATCGCCACGTTGTGTCCTCATATCGCAGCCATTTGTTTTAATTTTTATTTTTTATAATTTTCAGAACGGTTTTGTCTCTTTAATTTGTTTGGTGGATTTTGCAAATACCTCGTCCACATTATGTACATTTGTAGGTCTGCGTTGTTCCGGGGTTCAACCTCTGGGGCGGACATTATTTGTCTCACTAATTTGTTTGGTTTTTGCATATACGCTATTCATCTTATATACATTTGTAAATTTGACATTTAATAATTTCATTTAGGTTTATATTTTAATTTAAACTATATTCTTATATTCATACTATGTATATCCAATAAGAATTCGTCAATTTATCAACTTACTCTTACTTAATTGATTAATTTGAATTTCAATGGCATTTTTGTCTACCAAAAGATTTTTCCGAACTCGTGCTTTTAAAGAGAGTATGATATGATATGATCATATGGTCATATTGGAAATACATAATGACATTTTAATGTTAGTCAAAAATTCTTTTATATCCTTCTATGTTGTCTAAAGTGTGCGCTTCAAAAGAAAAGAGCTTTATGAAGTGCGAAGCACACACCTTAGAAGGCTAAGGCGTAAGCTTCAAGGGATACATAGTTTCACTTTGGAGTTTCAAAGCATTTAACCTTCAAAAAGTTGCAAAGCAAGTTTCGAAGCGAGTTTCAAAAAAACTTCTTCAAACATTGATTCTACTAAATACTACTCGTGCTAAAAGAAAGGAACTACTCTTATTGGATTCCCTGAACTGGAATCATGTAATGAGCTTATTAATTTGCTTTTAGCACTTTGATAGGCATGCAATATTTCTTTTTGTCAAGGGTAGCTACATTCTGTACTTTTTGTCTCAGGAAATGATATCAGTTGTTTACGGTGCTTGGTTTCCTCTTCTCAGAGTCGTTAGTGATCAAATAGGCTGAATGTATATTAGGATAATTACAAAAATCCTCCTAAGGTTTGTAAGATTAACATAAAATCTTTCTAAGGTTTCAAATGTGAGTTTTCCCCCTTCCATTTCTATTTCTATTAAATTAACTTGGATCCAGAAACTATGGTATTGTGATACGACATTTGTATGCACTCTCTTATTAACAATCTATATGATTAGCATATTGAAAATTGATGATTATATCAAAAAAAAATTATGATTATTTGGCTAGAAATTCAAAATATGGTTAGATGGAGTTCTTACATTATGAACTATTGTGGGGTTTTTTATAATGTGCATTTTATTCTAGGTTTTTTTTTGTATACATACTGTTTAAATCAGCCATACGTACAAAATTAACCTGCGAATCTCAGTATTTGCAAAACTACCCCCAATTCATCAACATTGGAAAAATAAAATAGTCCCCCAGTTTGATGTTGTTACTTATCGAATGGTTAAGGATTATATTTTTACTGTTTTATCCTTTGTGAAATCAGTCGAGATCTAATCTAAAAAATGTTTGATAAGTAGCTACATTAGATGTGATTAGATGTGATGGCTATCTCTTTCTAATGTTGATGAATGGGGTAGTTCTGCGAATACTGAGATTTATTTATTTTTTGGCTCATGTGGGCAGGTTAAAGGGTATATGTACAAAAAATACTTATTTTAACTTGCACGTTTCTTTTATATATCTTGTTCACACACACAGCTACAAGCTTTCTAGATTTTGCAATAAAATTTTTCCTATAACTCCTGTATTAATTGTTCTGTTGTAGGTGCCGAAGAACAAAGAAGAACTTGCAGAACTTCAAGCAAGGCTAAGGAAGCGGTTTCCTGTCGATGCTTACAATAAAGCTCGAAGAGAGCTCGACCCGAACAGGATTCTCTCAAATGGCATGCTGGAAAAGTTATTCCCACAACAGCTTGAGGCTTCTCTTTGAAATACTCTTCTGAGCTTTTGCTTGCCAACTCTGCAGTTGCTGTACAGAGTGCAGTGTCTTCCGCTTGATCATCAACCGAACTGAAGGTGATATCGACATTTGTTGTTGATAAACTTTGTCTCATTTTATTGAGTGTATCCCTTGGCCTTGCTAGGGGTTTTATTTCTGGGGGAGGAGATGTCACTGTAACCCCCCTCTGAATAAATTGCGTTCGATGTAATTTTCACTTTAGTTATGCGGGAAGTAAACATTGCATGAACGGAAAAACGTGTTATACTTCAATACTCTTTAAAAACTCACATTCAGTCACGTGACTCATTTTATTAACGTTTAGATTTAATTAGCATCGTTTGATGTATTTTCATTTTAATCATGAGGTAGGTAAATATTCCATGAATGTAAAAAATGTGTTTTACTTAAATACTCTTTAAAAACTCTCATCACATGGCTCATTTTATTAATGTTTAGATTTAATTAGGAGCGTTTTGATGTATTTTCATTTTAATTATGCGGGAAGTAGACATTGCATGAATGGAAAAATGTGTTATACTTAAATATTTTTTTAAAAAATTTACATTCAGTCACGTGACTCATTATATTAATGTTTAGATTTAATTATGAGCGTTTGATGTATTTTCATTTTAGTTATGCGGGAAGTAAAAATTGCATGAATGGAAAAATGTGTTATACTTAAATACTTTTTAAAAATTCACTGAATGGGAAAATGCGCTATACTTAAGTACTCTTTTAAAACTCACATTTAGACGCATTATTCATTTTATATTAATGTTTAGATTTAATTAGGAGTGTTTGATGTGTTGGTATTTCCCAGAAGTGTCGAACTTGAGACCTTAGGTACTTACTCATAGATAGCTTACCAACTCGGTTAGAGCCGTCCTAAATAACTAGGAAATTATTAATTGCAAGGCAAATACACTTTCGAAGTGGTTAACATATAAATAGAAACTTAGTAAAGGTCTTATTTGTAAGACGGTTTCTATAAAAAAAAGGCCTTTTTGTTTTTAGGTCCATTTGTTTACCTAGCTTTATCTTTAAACCTAAGTATTATTAGTTGTATCTTTAAACCCAACTTTCTTTTTGTTTTTATCTTTAAACCCAATTTCCTTATATAGGGAGACCCACATATGAGAGTATTATATTTTGAAATTGGGTTTAAAGATAAATACAAAAAAAAAATTAGGTTTAAAGATACAACTAAATATTCTTGGGTTTAAAAATAAAGCTAGGTAAACAAATGGACCTAAAAACAAAAAGCCCTAAAAAAAATCCAAACGCCGACTTCCCCCTTTTTTTCTCAGACATTCGGGGATCCACCATCCCCAGCTCTCAAAAACCCTAACTCGTCGTCGTTTCTCGATCTCTCCTCGATCGGAGTTGCCGCCGCTCGTGGCCCCATCTCGTCGGCAGCGAGAGGGAGGGGAGCTACAGTTCGTCCGAGGAGTCGTCGGACTCCGACAGCGATCGAGACAGAGCCCTCGGGTACGGTGCTGAGAAGCATCCGAATATGGTGGCGACGAGGCTGAAGGTGCGTGGTCTTCGGGCTTGCCGATCAAGATTTTCGATGAAGCAAGATAACGTCGAGGAGAATCGGGGAGAGAGTCTCGGAGGACAAAGAAGTTGGTAGACGGAATGCCGATTGAGGAAACCGACGATCCTTTCGTTGTTCGAGGATGCCTTTTGTAGCTGCATTCTATCAGTGCCTGAATAGTTGCGTCGGGCTCGTTCTGAAAGGGAACCCGACCTCTCCTTCCTCACTGGAGGAACTGCTGCACAACTCTATCCGTAATGTCGAGATCGCCGGTGGAAAGGCCGTCGTGGTCCTGGCTCTGCAGCGCGTAGTGGGTGGTTTCATGAGTGCGGCGGAGGAGTGGAGGAGCCTCCGGGCGGCATGCTCTGCTCCTTTAGCTGAGGAGGCTGGAGCGCAGCGAGGAGCAGCTCGGAAGGCTCTGGAAGCTCTTTCTGAGGAGGTAACCCAGCTCCAGGCCCGGGCTGACCAAATATCTAATGCTCGCGAGGCCAAGTCTCTCGCGAAGGAGACGGCGGAGAATGCGGTTCTGAATGCGCAGACCATGATGGTACGGGCGCAGAAGATTATCGTGGAGCAGTGGGTGAAGGACTATCTTCTTGAGGAGGAAGTAGCTAAGCTCCTTCAAGAGCAGAACCAGGTCGAGCTGGCCGTCGCAGAGAAGAAGGCGGCAACGGTTGGAGATAAGGCAGCTTTGGCCGAACGAATCAAGGAAAGCGAGAGAATGCTTGCCAGGAGCAGATGGCGGCCGTAGAAGGGCGGTAGCGATGAAGGCCTGGTGCGGCAGTAAGAGGCCCGGCTCCCACGGTATCTTTTTTTGCTTCTGTCTCTTCATTTGTTTTATTACCCAACCAATGTAAGGATGTAATTTTCAGTATATTAATGTAAGTTATCATCTCTTGTGGGCAAACAATTTGATCGTTCTGAATTAACCTCAATTAACTCGTCGTAATCAAGCTGTGAAATGGTAATAAGATTCATGTCAATACAAATTTAGTAGAAATTAGCTGAACCGTAGGCCACACAAGTCCCTTTAAATCACTATTTGCAAATAAGCCAATCTTGCACACAAACTGAGTGACTGATCCCCAGAGTAGAGCTAATCTTATCAACACTGGGTCAATTTTGACAAACACTTATGACTTAACCAATTTTTCCCGCAACACTTGGCCGATTTATCCCGACTCTTAGCCATTTTCGATATTGGGAGATGACCCACTGCGATCTGCTGGGGATTATTCTGGCACTTGAAATTCATATACGGTGATGCGCGCATTAGTTGTCCTGTACCCTCATTGTGAGAGAGTTCGCTTCACTGGGGGAAATTTAAGAACTCTGGACATCATAACACTTTGAATTCTTTCTTAAAAATCTCTGAAGTGAACTCGCTGGGGACACGATCGAAATTCGTGGTCGTAGATCACGACTAACGCGACCAATTCCAGCTCCCAATTCCACAAATATCGTCTTTAGAAAGGTGCGATCAAACCCGAGCCTTTTCAGTGCATAACTAACCTCATATGGTGAAAGCATGTTTGGATAATGATGTTGATGATCATATTTATAAGGCTTCTAATATTCTTTAAAGAACCATCTTTTAGCTCTTCAGAGTCTGTTACATGTTTCACTTGTCTGCCAAAAACTTCATCTAACTATGAAACATAGATACTGAGTTTTGCTTTTGTATCAGAAGTTTTCATATATTCTATCTTCAAATTGAATTAGCACGATGATATTTTAGTGGCCAATTCTATATGTAATGTTGTTAGCTTTAAAAATTAAACTCTAAGACCACGGGCTATGTTTGTCTGTGTGTAAAATTTATATTAGATCAAATACTGAATTAAAATACATATAGCATTTGTATGTTTCTTTCTATTATCTATAACAATTAAGAATCAAGTTAAATAAGACTATGATTTTGAACCCGATATTAACAAAGAAACTAGTTTAAGGTATAAGAAATGGGGAAATTGGTATTTAGCTTGGAACCACACGTGTTCATGGCGTGTCCCTGGAGAATCCATATTCGATACGTGTCGGACATAGACACCACACCCAATACGCTGTGTCCGAGTAACCTAGCGCTTCCCCCTAAGAAATGAAACCCCTTTCCCACTGTAGAAAGCACTTTTTGGCCATTTCATTGATGTTTCATGGAAATGAGTTTTCCTTGCTTTTTTCATTTCCCCCCCTTTTTTATGTGTGAAAGATCATTTCTGGCAAATCCAATGATTGGATGAATTTTTAAAAGGATAAATTTTTAAAATGAATCGTATTTAAATAAAATAGGCAACATCGACCGTTTCCCAATTAGCAATTTCGATAGTTTTTTGCCTACGATGGCAGAAAACGGTCAATTTTGCTGAAGTGCGTTTTTAATTTCATAGGAGTACTAGTCCTGTGTAATTAGTGCCCGCTAATTATCCGATTAACTACCCAAGGAATTCACGGTTGATTTTTAAAATATAAAAAAATTACAACAAAAATCGAAAAAGTTCACCTTAATCAACTCAGACTCAGGGTGGTCGGCGGCTGCGGCGGCTCGTGGACACGGGCGAGAAAATTTAGGAAGAGAGAGAGAGAGAGAGAGAGAGAGAGAGAGAGAGAGGGGGTAATGAAGAGATAGAAAGAGGGTCACGGGAATGAAGAGATTAAAGGTAATGAAGAGATAGAAAGAGGGTCACGGGAATAAACGATTAGCACTTTGTAATTACACGGGACTAATGGTCTCCTGTAATTACCAATCTTATTTTTACAATTCCGACCTTTTTTCTGCCAGCAGTAATGAGCTGGCCAAAAACAAGGTCGAAATTGCTAATTTTATTTCAAAACTGTTATATTCTTTTGAAAAAGGTTTATTTTGAAAATTACTTTTCTTTTTTAAAAACAAGAAACCACCATTTGTAGAAAAGGAGAGAGAAAGAAATGGGTTGGCAAAAAACTTGCACAATCACCCATGTGTACCATTATTTTAATGCATAAATGGTTGCTTTCCACCGCTTCCACCTGTTTCTGAGTCAAAATGCTATGAAATGGCATTTCCATAAAGCATTTTTTGCTTAGGAAACCAATGGAAGCCATCTTTCTATAATTTTTAGGTTAAACAGACAAAGGAATAGAAAATAATTCTAGGAAAACAGTACCTTTTCCAGTATGCGTAGGTCCCGGAGATGGGGTTTCCACCCTTTTCCACTCGAAACAAATAGGCCCTGTATAAGTATGTAGCACTATGCTATGCTGAATAAGTGCTGTACTTGCTGCACGTCAATTGCTTTGCTTCTTAGCACACTTCAGTGTGATCCATGGCACATTTCTTTTCAAAATGTACTAATATATAATTGATTGTTACATTTTTTTGTTACATTTTTTTTGGTTCTATGAAGGTTTGAAGTTTTACGGGAGAAACTAGCGTGTGTATTCCTAGTAGGGGAAATTACAAAGACTCGTATTGAGGAATTATCAGGGATGGAAATTGGATTGTAGGAGATGATTTTTATGTCACCACATTTTGGCGTGAGCATTGCATTCAGTGACCTGGTTATACCGTCATAGAAATATGTGAGCTAGACTGATCATCTGTACATTGTATCTCTGCGTGACACTTTGGCTTATATCTGTATATGCACTTTTTATATTTTTGAAGGTCACGAGTTTAGGCGATATTTTGATATAAATGTGGATTATGAGTATTTGACGTCTATCTGTATTCGTTAATTCTTCTTCGTCACCTTTCTCATCCGATTGCATTCTTGTTCTCCTTAAGCAATTTCTTCCCCTCCTTTTATGTATCAAACACTAAATGCTATCAATTGTTACAGACATTAATGCTGGCTTGAAATTTCTTTCACTGATTTGAGAAATATTCAACAACCGATGTGTTCTCATAGTCGTTCATTTTCAGGTTGGTGCCCATGGCACTGGTGCAAGTTTGCCACCCATAGGTGAACAGGTTGTCAGCATGAAACAGCTGAAACATGCTGAAGGAACAATAGAGCTTTCGAGAGATAAAGATCCTGAGCTCTTGTATCTGGCAGACTGGCACGCTGTGGTTTATGAGGTCTTGGTTGGAAGTATCAAGTGCACCTGTGTGCATGGTATTTAATATGCACTAAATGAATATCGGACATTGGATCATTAGATTTCAGGATTTGTGCTGACATCAAATGAGTACCACAACCGAAACCGAACCGATCCTGACCTAAATTGGTTTGGTCAGCTCGGTTCGGGTTGATTCGGTTTTGGACTACAATCGGCATAAGTATTGATAACGTGAAGTGTTGAGCTCTCCCTCACCTAATAAAGATCTCAAACACAACGGAACTAGGAAATTAGTTGTATTTGTATTGCTTAATTTCAGGAATGTCGTCGGAAATGAATACAATGCTTAAAAGTGTTTTCCAAGACTCTCAGACTTGAACTTCTTTGCCACCACGTTCAATTGGTAATTCGTGTAGAGGTTTACATTTGGTCCCGACCCCAGCCAATTCTAAAATGCACCAGTTATGAACTGAAGTTTCCATGCCTAATTCATGTTGAATCATTGATAAAAAAGTATGACCCCGGTTTTTTTTACATGAGATGAACTGCCATAATAACAGCTGCATAAGGATTAGGAATATACATGGGTTTAGTTTGAAGCATCTTATTTGCTGCAAGTGGGTTCAGTGGGTTCGGTTTTAAACCAAACGAAAATTTTAAAACCGAACTGAGCCGATAGACTTTGATCGCTTCGGCCGGTTTATTCCGTCTAAGCCAAGCTTTGCTCAACCCTAGTCTTAGCTACAATCTCCTAAAGCCCTAACGATCTCAAGACACTTTCTAAAATCCTCTCGCTCGATTTTCTCTCTAGTTTCTTTCTCTAGCGGGTTAATTCTTTTACCCTTTTATTCTTGTTATATCTGATATGTTTTTTGTTGTGCGCAGCGGAAATTTCGGCAGAGTTTCTAGTGCACAATAATAGAGAAAGATCCCAATAAGAATTCCCGTCTCACCAAGGAGACAAGAATCTGAAGCGAATATCTCAACAAAGTGAGATATCGGCTCTTCCTCTCATCAGTTCTAGGACTGACTTGTCGAGAGATCCTAAAACTATTACAATGACCACAAACACAAATAAACCAATTTTACGTGGTTCGGCAAATTGCCTACGTCCACGGGGCAAGGAGGGGGGGGGAGATCTACTATTAGAGAGGAGAGAATACAACTAGGGTTTACAATCACTCAATCTAAACCCTCACACAAATTCTCAAACCTCTTACACAATTATCTCTCAAAAGCAAAACAAAAGCACTGCACACAAAAAATCTCCTCTGCACTCAGCCGAAAAAATTCACAGCCAAAAATTCAATTTCCCCACACTACTATCCGCAAAAGAAATTCTTTGCACATGCCCACTGTTTTATTTTCCGAGCCCCCTTTGCACAGCCGCACAAATATTCTCTTCCCCCTAGTACTTGCACAAACCCTAGGAAAGGCTGCAGCCAAATATTTATAACAATATGAGATCAGGTGGGCCAGAAGTCGCGAGCAACAGAAACACCTCAACACTTCACGTGATGTGGCCCCCATGCGTCCTAGCCTCCCAATTGGAAATGAGACCACATTCACACTTCGTGCGGCCCCCACACGTGCTTCAGCGTCCTGCAATTCTCCCACGTCAACACCTATGCTCATGGACTCCTGTGATCCCCCCACGTAATCCATCAATCAACAATTCTCCACCTCGGTGAAGTTTTCCCAAAACTGAGCCGACACCAACCAAACAAATGTCCCACTTGTTGCATCCAGGACGAAGTGAAACAATTCACGACAACGGACTCAATCCTCAACAAGTCGAGACCCAAACGAGAATGCAAACACTCTTTTCGGTATCAACTCACCAAATCGATCTTACCCCATCAAAATCTAACCCGGCTGCATCATAAAGACTGTCTGCGTATCCTCTTGCCCAAGGAATCAAGTCGAACGTAGTTCACCCAAATGGCCGCCAACGGCCTCAATCCAATAGAAGAGTTCGCAACCCTCCTTTAATATCATCAACTCTGCAGCTGATAGCACCTCCAATGGCCTCAAACACCTCCACCTGAGGTGAATCAATGACCATATCTAAACTACGTCTACCAGCTACACTCGAATCAAAACCCAACTCATCATCTGCATCCAAAACCAAATGATCTCCAAGCTGTGTCACCTCGGCTGGAATCCCAAACAATGTAGTATGATCTGGAGTAATCTTCACCCAATGTGGAGTAGCATCACTCTCCACCCGCTGCGATACATCTAAGGTCTGTCCAAAACTCTCCACCTGCTGAGAGTCAAATAGCTCCCTCATCGAAGCCTCAACCGAAGTGACACTACCAGACCTATCTTCCAATAGAGTTTTACCTCCAATCACAGCAGTTGATAACCTTTTAATAGGATGACCCAAATATGTCGAAGCCTCTGTCCAGAAACTCTTCTGCAGACCATTGCTCGACCACCAACACCGTTCCTCCTCCAGCAAGACACGGTCTTCCAAATTTGTCACCCTATCTAGTTGCCCCAAGATTTCCTTTCCAATGAAGTGTCTCGAAATGCCGTGAGCTCGGCTCCAATACAGAAATAGGTCCATCTTGTACCTCCCACTAGAATGGAGTACCTTCACCTTTCTGTCTATTACACACTTCTTCAATCTGTTGGATACTACTAGGACTTTCTCCAAAGGGGATTTGGTTGCAACCCAAACACGCCTAGAACAGTCACCAATAAAGAAAACCAAATGCCTATTACCTCCTAATGATGCCCCCTTGAAAGGCCCCCAAACATCCACGTGAACTCCTCTAGAACGACTCTTAGCACGGTGAATAGAGGTGCCAAACTTCACCTCGGTCTTCTTGCTCACATCAACATGTTCACTGGACTTCAAACTGCAGGTCTTCGCACTCTCTTTCAATCTATGCGATGAATCAATACTGGAATGGCCAAGCCCCAAATACCGCAGTCTAGTCGAATCAACAGAAGTCGTCAGGTCTTCACCTGCCACTATACCTCCAGTCAAGTAATACAGGTTATTTCTCCTGACGCCCTTCATTAAAATACGAGAGTCTCTCGTAATCTCGAGAACCATGTCCTCAACACGAACCTTCAGACCCTCTCCAACCAAAGCTCCAATCGAGATCAAGTTCTTCCTCAAAGAAGGAACATATCTCACATTATTTAACTCCCTAACAGTCCCGTCAAACATTTTTATACGAATTCTTCCTATCCCAAGGATCTGGCATGCACGGTTATCAGCCATGTACACCACACCACTATCCAGCTTCTCAAAACTAGAGAACCATTCCCTTTTAGGGCACACATGATAGGTCTCATCACTATCCAACATCCATTCAGATTCCTCCGAATAGCTATCTGTAGGATTGATAGAAAGAGAATAAATAGAAGAGTCAGAATTATTACCATCCGATACGATGTTTGCTTTCCTTTTCCCTTCTGCTTATTCTTCATCCATTCGTCGAGCTTTGGGCAGTCTTTTTTCCAATGACCAGTCTCCTTGCACCAAGCACACTGATCTTTTCCTACTCTAGACTGTGACTTCCAATTCTTTCGGTTTGGACCCTTCCCTCTTGCGGCCAACGCCTCTGCTACTGACTCAGTCGAAGTCTCTTTATCCTTCTTCCGAAGCTGATAATTCACCAATGCAGCAGTGACTTCACTATACGAAAGAGATGCCTTCCCATTAATCAGAGTAAGGACGAAGGTTTCATATTCCTCGTCGGGCAAGGAACTCAACAACAGCAACGCCTTGTCCTCATCCTCAATTATGACATCCACATTCGCCAAATCCGCAAGAAACTTCGTGTAGTGGTTCATGTGATCTCTAATGGAGGTTCCCTTCTTTAATTGGAAACGATAAAGCCTCATCTTCAAATGCAAGCGATTTTCCACACTCTTGGTCAAATACTTGCTTTCGAGAATCTCCCAAATCTTCTTCGCAGAAGTCTCATTCATCACATAATATTTTAGATCTTGAGTCAAACAAGACCTAATCACACCACACGCCGTTCGATTCATCTTTTTCCAAACCTTCTCTTCAATCTCATCTGGCTTGCCATCTAACTCCAAGGTATCCTCCAAATTCTGCGCGTTCAGCGCATCCAAAACCTCGCATTTCCATAATCCAAAGTTGTTTGTGCCATTAAACTTCTCCACATCTATCTTATAGAGTGGATATTCAGACTTTGAATGGTCTTCGCGCCAGAAGCACCGCCCTCGACACCCGAAGCACCTTCTTTCCCCGACATCTTACGCACCAACGAACAAAGAATAGATCCAAAACTAAAAAGATAAGAGTCTTTACCAAAGATCCCACCTTTATCACCAACGAAGCCCTAAACGAGCCTCCAAATTGATTCACTCCTCCAACCAAACCCTAGATCTGGAATCTGGGCTCTGATACAACTTGTTGTGCGCAGCAAAAATTTCGACAGAGTTTCTGGTGCACAATAATAGAGAAAGATCCCAATAAGAATTCCCGTCTCACCAAGGAGACAAGAATCTGAAGCGAATATCTCAACAACGTGAGATATCGGCTCTTCTTCTCATCAGTTCTAGGACTGACTTGTCGAGGGATCCTAAAACTATTACAATGGACACAAACACAAATAAATCAATTTTACGTGGTTCGGCAAATTGCCTACGTCCACGGGGCAAGGAGGGGGGTGATCTACTATTAGAGAGGAGAGAATACAACTAGGGTTTACAATCACTCAATCTAAACCCTCACACAAATTCTCAAACCTCTTACACAATTATCTCTCAAAAGCAAAACAAAAGCACTGCACACAAAAAATCTCCTCTGCACTCAGCCGAAAAAATTTTTGCACATGCCCACTGTTTTATTTTCCGAGCCCCCTTTGCACAGCCGCACAAATATTCTCTTCCCCCTGGTACTTGCACAAACCCTAGGAAAGGCTGCAGCCAAATATTTATAACAATATGAGATCGGGTGGGCCAGAAGTCGCGAGCAACAGAAACACCTCAACACTTCACGTGATGTGGCCCCCACGCATCCTAGCCACCTAATTGGAAACGAGACCGCATTCACACTTCGCGCGGCCCCCACACGTGCTTCAGGGTCCTGCAATTATCCCACGTCAACACCTGCGCTCATGGACTCCTGTGATTAAATATTGTGCTTTTGACTCAATAATGTTCGCCTTCTTGGAAGGATTCCGACAATTCTTTTCCTATTCGACTGGTTTTTTAAATGCTTTAGCTTCTATTTACAAAGTTGGGACTGAGTGGAGAGACAGAGGAGATTGTGAAGGACTAGAAAGGCGTTTCCTTATTCACAAACATTGTGTGGGGTTAATAGTTCCCATTTTCCATCTCATGGAATGCTCTTTTCGCTCTGCTTAACTCTATCCCCTTCTAGGGGTATTTTAGCGATAGGTTCTATAGGAACTGGGCGATCCTGTTTCGTCAAATACCTAGCGACAAACTCCTATGTTCCTTTTATTACGGTATTTCCGAACAAGTTCCCGGATTTACCAAAAACACAGGTCTCCACAAAGTCGTAAGACCATGTATGGGGGCTGATGCTTGCCCAGTACTGGAAGGTCAAGGAAGTTGGTGGCCTGATGAGAGGGAAGCCGACGACCGAAGCCCCGGTGAACGGCGACCATAACTGTAAATGTCCTAAGGTAGAGAAATTCCTTGTCAGGTAAGTTCTGACCCGCACGAAAGGCGTAATGATCTGGGCACTGTTTCAAAATTATATCGTTATTACCATCTCTTCCAGCTACTTTATCTCCCACTTTGATTTAACATTTCTGTGAAATATATACACGAATTCTTTCTTGATTACAACTGGAACCCCTTTATTTGGATTCATCGCACATCAATGACTCGGCCTAATTCATGTTGATAGGTTATTTTGGCTCAATGGACAAAGCCTGGTCATATTGTATACATAGTATGTTTTCAATCAGAGGCGGAGAGTGGTGAGGTCAAGGGGGATCACTTGACCCCCCGGCCCCACTTTCTAATTACCATAGTGCATTAATTTGCACCTAAGCCAGCTAAAATTTCTACGTAAGCCATATTTTGGGGACCGCATATTTTCAATTTTTAATATTGTATTCATAACTACATAAGCGAGCACCACATGTTAAAGCAAATGCTGGGTGTTTGTTTCATTTTTTTTCGGGATATGACGTGGATTTCAAGTTTTTGGATGTAAAAAGAGGTTTTTTGGGGTTTTAGAATTCCATAAAATTTGTTTGTTTCAAAATAAGTTTTAGGATATTAAATCCTTAAATAATAAAAAAGTAATATATTTAAGGATTTGTAAAATCCTCTTTTTTCATGTGGGATGTGGGGTGGATTTCAAAAGCTTTATACAAATTATGGATTTCAAATTCCAAAAAGTTAAAAAAAATAAAAATATTACAAATTATAGTATTCCAAATCCCAAAAATATTATTAAAACAAACAAAGTTTTAGAAATCCCAACCCATAAAAAATTACCTATGGATTTCAAATCCCACGGTGAAATCAATATCCTAAAATTATAGGATTTGAAACAAGGGAAAATTGTGTCTAGACCCCAAAATATTAAAGGGGATGCGAGTAGGACCATTGTATTATTTTTTGGGTGTCAAAGCCCCAATATCCAACATTCTTATGTTTCAGCTTTTTTTATGTTTCCCAGACCGCACAGAGAGAAAAAAAAGACGAAAACCCAAACTGCCCTTTCCCCTGTTCCCCCCAAAACTAGATTGTCTTCTCTCTCTCTCTCTCTCTCTCTCTCTCTCTCTCTCTCTCTCTCTCTCCCGCTTCGCTCTCCGCAAACCAAGCTCATCTCGAGACCCATTTTGAAAACCCTAATTCACTCAAGCCTCCAGGAAAACCACACAGAAAAATGCCCAAAAAAATTTAAGAAAAAAGGGCAAGAAGCCTGTGGAAGAGAATGGTGAAGGAGACAAAACGCAGACGAAAGTGCTTCGTCACCGGCGACGCTCGGCGCGATTGGCGAATGAGGAAATGCCAAGGTTATCCGCCTCCGCCTCCGCCTATGCCCTCATAAATTTTTTTATAGTGAGTGATCAATTACAATCATCCTAATTTAATCATAAATAATTATTATTTTAATTACTAATTTGATACGCGTAACTATGGAATAAATCTCCAGCAAAAAATAGGAATTGAAATTATATTATGTTATAGGTAAATAAATAAATGTTATTAGAGATCCTCTTTATATTGAATTTAAAAGTAATAATTTAAATTATTAAGCACCAAATATTAGCTCATGTGAGAAAATAAAATAATCTATGGTCTATATACGTATATAGTCAATCAATCAAACGTATTAAAATTATGATAACCACGTACAGTCAAAGTTATATGGTGGGTTCACATTAAATATAATTTATAAAAAATAGTATATTTAAAGTAAAATCTTTTTAACCACTACATAGATTGTCTAAATTTTTTTGCATATATATTGTCTAAATTTTTTTTGCATATATAAACTATACTGCATAGGAATAATGATGTGCATACTTAACTATGATCTAATAATTTTAAGAACAACTTATTCTTAAATATCATTATTAATTGATGTATATGTGCATTACACTGAAAACACAATGAAAATTTAGAAAACTACAAAATAAACACCCTCAAAAATTTTAAAAAGTGTAAAAAACACCCTAAAATTTGTAATTAATGAAATCAATGAATTGCAAAACTATTAAACATTACATTGAAATCAATGAATTACAAAAAAATAATTAAAAATTTTCAAACTTTGGAGGGGTAATTTGCAATTTACTAAACCTTTAGAGTATTTTTTTATAAATTTCAAATTTAATAGATTTTCAGTTAGTTATGTTATTTTCAAAAAAGTTATGGGTAATATTTACCACAAAAAAGTTTTCCTAAACCTATACTTTTAAAATGTGTATGCCATTTTTTACAAAATTTTAATTTTTTAAGGGTTGTTAGTAATTTTGCATATTCATTTTAGTGTCTATAGGTTAGAATTTCTCATAGAGTTTTTTTTATAAATTATAAATTTTAAGGACTTTTTGTAATTTTTTAAACTTATAGGCTTTTTCTATAGATTATAAATTGTTTATAGACTATTAATACTTCCTATGCTTTCAATTTACTAATAAATTTGAAATTTTCAGGGTGTTTTTATAAATTTTGAATTTTAAATATTTGTTTGTAATTTTTAAAAATTTAAGGGTGTTTTCTATAAATTATTAATTATGTGTAGGATGTTTATAATTCCTATATTTTTAATATACAATTAGGTCAGAAATTATCAGGATTTTTGTAAATTTTATAATTTTGAGGGTTTTATTTTATAATTTGTAAAAAGTTCAGAGTATGCATTGCAAATTCCATAAATTTTTGGGGGTTGCTTGTGTTATTTGTAGGTTTTTAGAATGTTTATAAGTTTGAAATTTTTAAGGTGTTTTTTATAAATTTTAAATTTTTAGGGGTATTTTTATAATTTTTAAAACTTACAAGATATTTTCTCCAAAGTAAAAAAACTTTAATTTTCTAGTTAGCATATATATATTTTTAGATTTCTCACTAAATTAAGATAAATAAAATTTATAATTTTTAAGATGTTTTAATAAAATTTTAAATTTTTAGGGGCATTTTTTTAATTTAAAAAACTTAGAGAATATTTTTTACAAAGTCTAAAAACTTTTAGGTGCTGGCTAGTATATGTTTTTTAGATTTCTTCACGAACTGAAATAAGTAAAGAATTTGAATTATATGAAACGTATTTATTTTATCTAATAACATGTTAAGTCCTATTATGAATAGAATAAATCATTTGATTACTAATTCAAAGAAGATAAAATAATTAGAATAGATTAGGATAACAATGTAGTATTCAAAAAACCTAAGGATAATATTGGCCATAGAAAGATTTTTCTGAACTCGTACTTTTAAATTGAGTATGATATGATATGATATGATTTTGTTAAAGAAGAGTACAAAATAACATAAATACCATATATATTTTGTTAAAGAAGAGTATAAAATAACATAAATGCCACATATATTTTGTTAAAGAAGAGTATAAAATAACATAGATGCTCATTATGATTAGCTTTTCAAGGGATTTAACATAATTAGGGGGGCTGAGAAAATATAATATAAGCATAGATGGATCTCACCATGAGGATATTTTAGGAATTTAATATATTATTTAATTGAATATGTGGCACTTCATTACCAAGCACAAATTATCATAGTGATTTTACGAAAAATTAAATTTTATACTGGTTCTTCTGAAAACCGTTATATTTCGTGTTGGTTTTTTTTTCATAAAAAACCATATTATTTTTGGATAAGCTTTTTTGCCTTTTAATGAGCGGATTCTTTTCTAGTTATTTTTTTAATTTTTAGAAAGTTGTGGTTTTAATTACTTCACGTGGGCCCTTTAGTGCCCCTCTGAATAAGTTAGCTTTTGATGTTTTTTCTATTGACAAATATAATGCACTTGTGTTGCACGTATGCGATTTCGTTTTATTTTTTGCGGACAAGAAATGAAGCAGTAACTTAAAAAAAGATTAATTAAATAAAGCATTGAAAAACGTTTCTGAGTCTTTTACATATAACTAGGTGAATTGCACGTGCAATGCACGCGGTATAAATTTTAGATTTATCTAAAATTGATAATTTAGTTTAGCATTTCACTCTAATTTATTCATTGAATCCTTTTAAGCTAATTTGGAGTTTATATACATGTTTAACAAACATATGATAGCCTACTGAAGACCCAAAGGAGCATCGTTTTTTTGCAAATCTTATATCGCTATTAAAAGGATAATTGTATACTAAGACTTAGTTATATTTTAACATGTAACATTGATTCATTAATTTGCATTCAAGATTTTTTAGATTTTTATTTTTCAGTGTACACAAGAATATAAATCAAAACAATTTATTACACTTATTTTTAAATGAATATTTTCTCGTAAATGAGGTATCAAATTGCTAATGTTACTATGTAGAAAGATCCTTTAACTCGGTTCCAAACCTTTTCAGTGGAAATATAAATAAAAATACAATTTTACAATTGATAGTTTTATTCCTCTTTATAATGACAAGAAAGGAATTGAAGCACGCATGCTCTGCATAATTTTATACAATATGACTAAAAGCAAGAACAAGAATACCAGTTTTAAACACCAACTCTGCATTATAATGTGCTTCTCAAGTTACCTCTCCTCCATGTTCTAGTACAGTGTCTTCAACAACATCACTTAGCATTTCAATGGACCGACAAAAGCCAAAGATGCATAGTTTTCTTTTAGTGTCAAGACCCTAAAAATGACAATAAAGTTTGTCAATCAAATACTATATTGTAGAGTAAAGAGAAAGATGAGTTAATAAGAATGTAATCACTCTCCTGAAAATGCTAAAGTTTATCTGACGACTTCGATCTTCCTTTCCCCTTTTACAGTTTATCTGACGACTTCGATCTCCCTTTCCCCTTCTACACAAGCATTATAAGAGTAGGTATCTCCAACATAAAAGGAACGTTTGTAAAAAAATATGAACTGCAAATAAATGATGCAAAATAGGAGAAGTTGGAAGAATTTTATGAACCAAGATGTTAGTCAATATAACTATTTAACTACATCATAAAACCTTTTTACGTTATTAAATTCATTTGTTTTAAGAAAATAAACAAATTAATTAAGAGAATGTGCTTCTTAAAAAATACCATCTTTTATTTATATGAACCTGTGTGTACAAGCTTCCCTTTCTACAAGGATTCATTACCCTTTCTTTTTGGATGTAAAATATCAGCAAAAAGATTCCAAAAGAGATCTAATAGTAACACGAGAGTTAAATAAATTTTAAGATTGATAGAAAATTTTAGCATATCAAAATAATTCCATTGAGAAAAAACTTTTCCATGAACAACCTTAAAGTTCTAAATTTTTGAATAAATACCTGATAAGTTCTCAAGAATTTGAAGGTTTTCCATGAACAACCTTAAAGTTCTAAATTTTTGAATAAATACCTGATAAGTTCTCAAGAATTTGAAGGCCTTCAAGCGATTAACAGTCCATGGTGTATTTTTGAATAAATACCTGATAAGTTCTCAAGAATTTGAAGGCCTTCAAGCGATTAACAGTCCATGGTGTATTTCAACAGAGCCTAGAGTGAAATTCGGAATCTCTTTTAAAGGAATCAATGTCTCCAACTACTTTTCCAAAGTAATCACTTTTCACGGCTCCTTCATGCTTACTGATATTGTAGGTCCATAAATGAACAGCAAATTGGCGAATGTTTGGAGATGATGATCTCAGATATATGTTGTATCAGCTAATAACATTAGTCTTTTGAATTATTCTTATCTCCTCTGCTTCCAATTTTGATGCTTAACCAGTGATGCAATGTGGTGCGTTGGGAATTTAGTCTCCCCACTACTTTCATTAGGTAATATTTGTATTTTATCATACCTTTTTTGCACGCTTGAGGTTTATGATGTTTTAGCAGATCTGAATAGGATTCAAAGAATTTTAGAAAAGGGCTATTAAGACAAAACATTTCACTAATAAAGAGACATAAACCCTTTAAAGCTTCAACTGCTTATTTGATCAGACTAGGTAGCTTGGTTTCATTGACTACCAAATCCTTAAGGTTAAGCAAAACACCGTCATTTTATAGTTACAAAATAAATTTAGTACTTTGAACAACCATCTGAAAGTATGAGTTAATAAATGCCAAATGTTCTCGTCAAAGAAGTTAGATTGATGGTGGCGTGTGAGAGGTATTTTGCACATAACCAGGTAATATTACAAAGGCAAAATAACCAAATCATATATTCTAAAGTCCAATGAATAAAATCCATTAGGGGTTAAATATTACAAAGGCAAAATAACCAAATCATATATTCTAAAGTCCAATGAATAAAATCCATTAGGGGTTATTAGAAGTGGTCAAAGCAGTAAATGAAGTCACAACACTCATGTATACCATAGCACACAATCTGGAATGACTGCACGAGCAATGCACGTGGTAAAATTTTTAGATTTATTTTAAGTTGATAATTTTATTTAGAGAATGTTGTTGTAAAAATTTATTGAATGTAAACGATGGAGCAAACATATGGACAGAAGCTAAAAATTCACAATGTTTGAATAATGAAATTACATTTAGGGATCAATTGGGCGATGGTAGAGTAGGTGCATCCTCAACAATAGAAAACAAACTATAGTATACAAGCCAAAATAATACTTCATTTATTCATCAATAATATACATTACTCTACTAAATAAATATGGAAAACAAGTATCATTCAGGCTAAAACCAGAATAAAACATGCAATGATATAGGATGATGATATTCAGACATTTGGATGAGGCAAATAATGAATGTGTATTAACAACTATCTTAACTTGAAAGCATAACAATCCTCAGCAGACCAGCAACAATAATATTATCAACTATCTTCCTCAATTGAGAGNGTTTTAAGAAAATAAACAAATTAATTGAGAGAATGTGCTTCTTAAAAAATACCATCTTTTATTTATATGAACCTGTGTGTACAAGCTTCCCTTTCTACAAGGATTCATTACCCTTTCTTTTTGGATGTAAAATATCAGCAAAAAGATTCCAAAAGAGATCTAATAGTAACACGAGAGTTAAATAAATTTTAAGATTGATAGAAAATTTTAGCATATCAAAATAATTCCATTGAGAAAATTTTTTTTCCATGAACAACCTTAAAGTTCTAAATTTTTGAATAAATACCTGATAAGTTCTCAAGAATTTGAAGGCCTTCAAGCGATTAACAGTCCATGGTGTATTTCAACAGAGCCTAGAGTGAAATTCGGAATCTCTTTTAAAGGAATCAATGTCTCCAACTACTTTTCCAAAGTAATCACTTTTCACGGCTCCTTCATGCTTACTGATATTGTAGGTCCATAAATGAACAGCAAATTGGCGAATGTTTGGAGATGATGATCTCAGATATATGTTGTATCAGCTAATAACATTAGTCTTTTGAATTATTCTTATCTCCTCTGCTTCCAATTTTGATGCTTAACCAGTGATGCAATGTGGTGCGTTGGGAATTTAGTCTCCCCACTACTTTCATTAGGTAATATTTGTATTTTATCATACCTTTTTTGCACGCTTGAGGTTTATGATGTTTTAGCAGATCTGAATAGGATTCAAAGAATTTTAGAAAAGGGCTATTAAGACAAAACATTTCACTAATAAAGAGACATAAACCCTTCAAAGTTTTAACTGCTTATTTGATCAGACTAGGTAGCTTGGTTTCATTGACTACCAAATCCTTAAGGTTAAGCAAAACACCGTCATTTTATAGTTACAAAATAAATTTAGTACTTTGAACAACCATCTGAAAGTATGAGTTAATAAATGCCAAATGTTCTCGTCAAAGAAGTTAGATTGATGGTGGCGTGTGAGAGGTATTTTGCATATAACCAGGTAATATTACAAAGGCAAAATAACCAAATCGTATATTCTAAAGTCCAATGAATAAAATCCATTAGGGGTTATTAGAAGTGGTCAAAGCAGTAAATGAAGTCACAACACTCATGTATACCATAGCACACAATCTGGAATGACTGCACGAGCAATGCACGTGGTAAAATTTTTAGATTTATTTTAAGTTGATAATTTTATTTAGAGAATGTTGTTGTAAAAATTTATTGAATGTAAACGATGGAGCAAACATATGGACAGAAGCTAAAAATTCACAATGTTTGAATAATGAAATTACATTTAGGGATCAATTGGGCGATGGTAGAGTAGGTGCATCCTCAACAATAGAAAACAAACTATAGTATACAAGCCAAAATAATACTTCATTTATTCATCAATAATATACATTACTCTACTAAATAAATATGGAAAACAAGTATCATTCAGGCTAAAACCAGAATAAAACATGCAATGATATAGGATGATGATATTCAGACATTTGGATGAGGCAAATAATGAATGTGTATTAACAACTATCTTAACTTGAAAGCATAACAATCCTCAGCAGACCAGCAACAATAATATTATCAACTATCTTCCTCAATTGAGAGCGCTAGGCCAAAGTTAGAATTACTAAAAGCAAAGAAAGGTAAGTCAATTCTGAAATAAATTATAAAATAACCAAATATTATCAACTATCTGTAGGCTGTCTAAAAATTATTGCAGATAGCTGATCCCTATCAAACATCGATGATGAAAGTTATAATTTGACGGTTTCCAGAAGGCTACAATTTAAAAACTTTTACGTGGATCGATGAAGGTTACAATCTGATAACCTTCACAACAATCGATGAAAGCTCTAATTTAACAACCTTTACAATCAACATCGGGAGTTACAATCTGACGACTCTCATATTTTCAAAGAGCCAAGACGAAGATTATAAGATGACGATCTTTGTAACGTTATAGCAAAAGAGACTACAAATTGACGGTCTCTTCAAATCAAAACGTAAGTGGTCTTGTTCCAGAGTCAAAGCAATATAAACACAACTCAAACCTGGCCGCAAACGCAACTCACATTCAGCTCCAAACGCTGCAAACGCAGCTCAGATCCAGCTGTCAACGCAGCTCATGTTCGGCCGCAAACGCTGCCTCCGAATGCTACTAACGCAGCTGCCAAGCGCTGCCAAACGCAGCTTCCAAGCTGCCAACGTAGCTTCCAAACTACTGCAAACGTAGCTTCTAGACGCTATGTCCGAGCTTCTAGACGCTATGTTCGAGCTTCCAAATGCTGCGTTTGAACGCAGAATTCATGCCAGAACGCAATTCTTGCGTTTGACTCGTTCAAACACGAGCTGAACGGTTTCAAAACCGTTTCCCACAATCTGAGGGGATCACAACTCCACTCAGGAGTAATTTAAGGGGCGGTTACATCCGATAAGCCCCACAAAGGAGCGATTTTAGGGGCTGTTACACCCCCTAATCGCCTATAAATAGCTGAAAGATCAGATTAGTGCTGATCTTTAGATATTTTGAGCATTTTTGGATCTAGAGATCAGCAAAGGGCTTCTTCAATCATCCGATCTGGGAGCATTCTTCAACAACCAAAACTGAAGCTTCGATACTTGGTTTATTAACAGAATTTCGGTTCAAATTAACTATTTTACAGAGTTTAAATTCACACAGAATTTTTAAACTCGTTAAGAGTTATCTTAAAACTTGTCACGCAAGTTTCATTAATTGTTCTAGTGAAGTGAGACGGTTGGATCGTCAACGAGAAGCAAACTCGACGTGAGTTTCGAGGGAGGCATCTCATCGCTACCGTGAAGAACTCAGTTTTAAACAAAGGGAAGGATCTCCGTCGATTCCTTCTCTCTTTTGTAATTCGGGATTCTGATTAAGAAGAATTATAATTTCTTTTCTAAAGTTTTTTAGAGAGAAATTGTATTGAGAGCGTTGTAATCATTCTTTATCTAAACCAGTTAGAGAGAATAACACATTTTTGTTCTCAATTTTCTTCTTTCAAATTTCCCTCCAAATAATATCCTCCTCAATTGAGAGCGCTAGGCCAAAGTTAAAAATGCTAAGTTGGATGTTGGCTTTTAGATTTTTAAAATTGTGTAATTTTTATTACATTGTGTTGATTTTTTTTTGTTCTGAGTTATGTTTGAATTAAAGTATTATAAGGAATTTTACATGATACACTCAACAAAACAAACATGTCTAACAAATGATATCAAAGTGAAATAGGTAAGAAAATTTGAGGTATTAAAGTGTTAAAAGTACTTTGAGTGTACCAAATTGATAAAAGATGTAAAGTTTAGGGTACCAAAGTGAATAAATACCCTTTTCCATTTCTACACAACGTGAGTACAACTTCATCATATATGATAGGCTTGTGTTACTCCAGCAAGTTTTCACCTAATTTACAGATCAAATAAGGCTTTTAGAAGAAACATTCTAATTTCTGTGTGACCTATATCTTTCAGGAATGTCCCTTCTATACTACTTTCTCAAATATATTAGTCTACCAACCTGATTAAATTTTACTAAAACAATATTAGGCCACTGTAACATTATTCACAAACTTTACCATATTCTACTTACATTCTAACATTATTAATATAAATTACACATCAAAATCAAAATACACCACACTATCCCTCAAAAGCCTCGTCTCCTCCTCCACATAGTTCTTCCCCTTGCTCGCTTGCCCAATTCTCCTCCTCCACATAGTTCTTCCCCTTGCTCGCTTGCCCAATATCCCTCTTCCTCTTCTCCTTCTATGAAAACAACTTGCTCTTCTCTTTCTTCTCAAAGGAATATTATTTACTATAATACCCGTGGCATTTTATTAAAACTCTGGCGTTTGAAGTTATAACTAAGGATACAAGGGGATATTACTAATATACGTGAGGATATCAACAAACAAGTTATATACATGGGTTCAACTATTTCTAACAAGAAAAAATATATGATAATAGGGAACAACATCAAAGAAAGGTAAGAATCAAGAAAGAGAGGGTATAGACAAAGAAATTTTATAATTAAAATCAAAGTTAAAAATTTACAGAAATCATACCAAATTATTTTTATTCATAATCACCTTCATGAATTTATTTCCTTTCTGATGCACTAAAAATTGAGATTTGAAGAGATGATGGCAGTGAAGGTGTAGTATTTTTCTGAAAACTTGATTTGGGGTTGCATCTAAGATGATAAGAGCAATAATAACTATCATTGTAAATTGATTGCCCGTTGATGAAGGTAGAGAGAGTAGGGATACATTGAAGGATCTAAATAGTAACAAAAGGAGATGGAGAAGAATGGAAATTTGAGACTTTTGAGTTTCTGATTTCTGTGTACAAACTTGATTATGTTTTCAACTATTTCCATGAACAAATAAATTATGAAGAGACTCAATTAAAGTTATATTTTATCTACAATATAGTTATATTTCCTTGTTGTTTTTCTTTGTTATTTTTCTATATCTGATGAAAGATTCCAGTAAGCAACTTCTTCACCCTTGCATTGATGAGTGCCTGAACACCATCATTGATCCTGCATGCGAAGCTCTGATCAATGTCATGAGCAGCAACCTCATAATTTTTTTTAAATAAATTGGAGGTTAAAACTAAAATAGAAAGGCTCTATCCTATATTCTTTCACTTTATACACCAACTTATTAATTAAATTATTCATTAATTTGGAGCCAACGAGAGTTGAAAAGCCTAATCGTGATTTTTTTTAGAGAAGGTCAATTATAAGATTCATTAGTTGGAATTTATTTTTGATAAATAATTAATTGAAAGTTTAAGGGGTTAAGTATGAGAACTTCTCACAAACCTTAGTTTCAATCTTCAAGTAGCCTCACTTCTCAAAGTATTCATCTCTGGTTTAGACTATAATAATTTTCTCAAGAATGAGCATGTAATTTAACTCACGTTATGAAGTAAAAGAAGATGAAATTATTTAGATACAACACACATAAAAACCGTGTAATCTTTCCTCACTTACAGATCCTAAAAATTCCCCTAAAGTACCCAAAAATCACATGAGATTAAATTAAGTGATAAAATAAAGTCGACTAATATTTATCATGATGGATCAGGAGAAGGTAGATGAATTATCTAAACCTGATATGTATTATATTGAAATTTCTCATCATTTGCAGTTCCTGAAAGGAAAAAAAATAGAAGCAAGTGAAATAACAATTTTCTCTAAAGATTGTATACTATCTGCTTCTTTTCATCATATGCTTAGAGTATTTATAGCTACAAATGAAGACTATCAGAATTCATTACTAATAAAAAAAGTGACTCTTGGATATCATTCCAAAATAACTGAATGACACATAAAGACTAATAACAAAATGTAACTCCTATTGCATTTAATATGTATTATTAGACATTAAAGTCGTGCAAACAGTTAAGCCTGTAGTGGGTTTTGCATGCTAATCCACATCCATAACAATATGCTTTGGGTTATAACAAATGTACCATTCAAAGTTATAGTATAGTTTATAATATATATTAATTATAGTATATTTGCATACAGATATATTAAAATATATTTTAGTATACATTCTTCTTTTATGTATAATACACTATATATATAAAATTTAGTATAATATAGAGATATCAAACTATGGTAATTATTTATATCATACATTAATTTTAAGTATATAAAATTTAGTATAATATAGAGATATCAAACTATGGTAATTATTTATATCATACATTAATTTTAAGTGTACATATTTGTTTGATTATAATTATAATTATAGTATAATGTATAATATAATACAGATATAAAGTTCATTAATTATTAATACCTAAACTTCAGTATAAATATTTTATACTATAGTTCAAAATTATATATTTAACTATACTAAATATAAGATTAAATGTTATGTGAAAATTTTGAAGGGATATAGTTTAAATATGTATGCATGTAGATACACTTGTTGTCCTTTTATTGGGATCTTCAGTGAACCATAGAAAATAAGTAGCACAATATTTTATATGAAACACGTCAACATAATTAGAACTATACATCCTAAAGCAAATGATACTGTTTTCAGCGAAAGTTGACTCCATTGTCGATTCCATTAAACTTTGATTTGTTTACACGAAATTACAATGAAAATAAACGAAAATACAACTCTCGAGAAAATAACACAGAAATTGTCTATCAACTCCTGCTTTGTGGGACTTTGCCTGTGCCGTGAGTGCTTTGGCTCGTTGACCACCGATTCAAAGATCGTGAGGGTGCTTAGGGATCTCTCATTCGTTTATCGAAATAAAGATTTGAAAACGAATATCTTATCGATGTAAGATGTCCGTTCTTCCAAAGATCAAGTCTGAGCTTAGATCTCTAGGAATCACCGAATGATGCTTGTCAAAGGGTGAAAGTTTTCTCTCTTCTTCAAAATCACTGAAAGCTCAAGCCTCTTCTGCTCCAAAATGCTCTATGTCCTTTATTTCGTGTGTAGGGAGGTATTTATAGGGGTAGGAGTGTACAACAGTTGAAACGGGGGTGAAATAACCGACCAGATAACTGTTCTTTGGCCGCTGCAGTCTACATTGCCGCGGCTATTGGCGCGGCAGTATAGGCTGCCGCGGCCAAAGAGGCAGTTACCAGCACGTTTCATCGTGCTTGAAACCGCTCTCTCACGACCTTTAACCACTTTTTTCGTGGTTTAACTGCTTGTCCACGTCAGCACACGTTCTGTTTCTGGTATGCTGCCACGTGGGCCTCAAAAATCATCATATAACTGTTTCGTAACTGCTGCAACACTCCTTTAACATAGCCGCGGCACCCTAGTTTGTCTTGAGTGATATTTGGATGTCCTGTATGCATTTTTGACGCCTACAGATACCCCCTCCAAAGTATCTCAGACTCATCATTTTTTAGAGAGGGGTCTGGGACACTTTGGATATGATAAGCTTTCCCTGCAATCTCTCCAGTGCTTCGTTGAGGAAATTGCGTAGAATGGTTTGTGAATGGCTTCAATCCTTGACTTCTTCATCTTTTAGCCTATTCAGTGCTTTGTAGAATAGCTAAAATTCTTCCGGTGCTGCGTTTATCGCGTGGCCGTTGTCGAAGTCTCGAATTAAAACTGCTGTCGAAGAATTTGAGAAATAGTTTATACTCATATACTATATTGGAGTGTTCGGGAAATAGTTTAACCTCATATACCCGTTGGGAGGTTCAGGGAGATGCAGTTTATACTCATATACTCATCGGAGTGTTCGGGTGTGTATTCCAAATACAGCAGGAGATGTATGTGTTCAAACGCCGAAGAATTATTGCACAGTGCTTCTGTACGTCAGAGTGCACCATGGCAACGTCAGTTGCCGCGACGACATATACTGCCGCGCTCAAGCGCGACAGCGTAGAGTGCCGCGCTTTAGCGCGACAGCATAGAGTGTCGCGCACCGCTCGGCTAGTCAGGTTATAAGACCGTTGTTGGGTCTTTCTCGGGTCATTTTTACCCGCTTCTTTGAGTTCGAAACTCTTCAAATCTCCCATATAAAGTGGCCTTTGGCTCTTCTCCTCCTCACCTCTTCATCTTTGGGCTATCTTTTGTTCGAACAGATCTAGGGTTTTGAGTTCTTTTTGATTCTGAACTTTCCTTTGATCAAACTTGTTTTCACTCAACTCCAGGTAAAAACCGTACCTATAGATCATATTTTAAGGTTCGATTTTGTTCTTTTGTTTGGGATTTTACGAAAAACCCTAATTTTTCCTTGTTTTCAGACTGTTTCTATCATGTCTCCAAAGAAAGCTCGTGTTTCAAAGGGAAAATCTGCAGCACCAGTACCTGAGGAGGTTGAGACCATTGCCACGCCATTTGGAGGTAATTTCCCAACTCTTTATCTGTTTAAAAATACTGTTTTTGACCAGATCACCTCGCTTGTCTCCTTTGAGGGGCATTCGGGAAGAGTTGACGTTCTTCTCTGAGAGGACTGACGCTGAAAAATATCTATCTTGTTCAATCAAGATGTGTACCACGGCCAAAATTCGAGTTTTCATCGAATTAGAGGCTTTTCAACATTGAAGACCGTTGTTCAGTTACCGCGACAACTCGTGCTGTCGCGCCTGAGCGCGACAGTGTATGCTGCCGCGGTAACGTACGGCATCAATCATTGCCGCGTCGGCTAAGTGTGGGGGGGTTTTGCTATGTTTAGTCTCTTTTATACAACTGTTTCCCAACTTTTCTTTGCAGTCCCCTTTCCCTCTGTGGCCTTCTCTAATAGAGAAGACCCAGGCCAGAGTGGTGTTCTTCATGCCTCTTTCAACGGCGACTTCCTGGTTAGAGAGGCCCGCCAATTTAGTGAAGATCGTGATAATAATGTTCCGGAGTTAATTCGCGAGGGAGGCCGTCGCACTCTGCGTGCTCTGCTGACTGATTCACCCTTGACTTCAACTCAGGATTCTACCGAACCGTTGAAGAAACCTGATTATCTGTTTGGCGATTCGATAGAAGATCCAGACAATCTCTGCCGTGGCCCTGAAATTTGGTTGAATGAGCACGAAGGTGCTTTTCTATTCCTTCCTCCATTCCCTCGACAGTATTCCCTTCTGCAATTAAGGAATTTGGCTGTTTCGAGAAAAATAACATGGCACCTGACAGAAGATCATGAGCGCATTCATTGCGGATTCATTGGTAAAGATGTTAGTGCTCCTGGCTCCACCGGTAGGCATAATATCCGTGGTCTTCATCCGGGAATATTCGGACCAGATGGCGGGCCCCAGAATGAATTGATGATAAGGGCCAACACGGTAAAGAATAAGCTCGCTCGGGTTGGTCGAGAACTTCCCATTCCAAAATTTAGATGTTACGGATGGGTTCACTCTCTTCCCGACAAATGGTGGGCTAGGATGACCAACTATGTACTCCATCGTTGGGATCAGGAGTTAAGGAACTTGGGATTATATGCTCCAATCCGAGCCAGCATGCATGGTCTCCCAGTCAGTGTAGATCACTTCCTTGCCTTGTTCGAGTCTTATATTCCGGAGACCAATACATTTCTTACCAAATATGGGGAGTTAGGGCTTCCGCTCCACGAAATGATGAAGGTATCTGGACTGCCACTGGGAAATACTCCTTATCAAGAATATTTTCCCAACAATCGTCAACTTATGAAGATGAAGAAGGCTGGCTCTCCTGCTTATGACATCCTCTGGGAATTGACTTGTCATTATCAAACAGCGATAGCCAAGATCGAGGTGAAGAGTAAGAAGGCGGCTCGAGTCAGTTTGAAACAGTTCGCTGACTACTTGTTTCAGAATCTCGAGAGCCCGACCGGTGAAGCTGTCTGCGAATCTCCTATTCTGACTCCTTCTGAAGTTAATGTGCTGATTTTTCTTGTGGCAAGCCACAAAGAGAATGAAGCCTGCAACTCTTCTTTCCGGTTATCTGGCCATTTGGCTAAAGAGATGTGTAGTGCCGCATCAGTCTTCTGAGGCGCTTCCTCTTGAAGTTCTCTTTCCCGCCGTGCAACTAGTTGTCAGAGGCAGGTTATCTCTTCTTTCTGCTATGATTGCTGACCTCCATAGCGGTTTGCGTAACCTAGCCAACACCTTTACCAAAGTGGGTGCCGAGCCTTCAACTAAGATTCCTTTGTCGAGCGTCGAATTTCCGTACACCTATTTGATGGCGTGGCTAGTTCTCCATCGATCGGACATGATGTCAGCGCCTGATGCGTCTGATCCAGAAATCCCCTTGCTGCAGCTCTTAGAAGGATGTAAGTGGTTATATCCTTCCCGACCGTGGACTGACCGGGTGAGGCAATTCAAGAATGCCAAGTGCTGGGAATTCTATAAGTGTTTCCCTCGGTTTTCTGGTGCCTATAATGACACGCTTGTTGACGAGGAAATGCCTGGGGCCGACAGGACTTCTCTCGACATGGGTAGCTTCCATTGGCTTATGAACATTCGACCAGGTTATAATGTTTTCCGATCGAAGAACCTTTGTAGGATCGAACCTTATTTTCCTTGCTGTTTTGCGTGACAATTCGGCTACGATCAACTGTACATCGGGAATCCCAATAAGTGGTTGATAACCTACGGGAGCCTCATTGATGGAGTACGAGCCTGGTTCTGGAATGTTGCTGGCTGTACCGGAGCTCAATTTAGTTTGCCCGTTGCTGAGCCTGAACTCCACATGACCTTTGTTTATTGCCGGTGGATTTTAGCCGCCAACACTCCTCTTGCGAAGAAGAAGCTTTCCGAACTGGAATCCGAGGCCGTGGTTCGGAGAATTGTATCTAAAAAAGGAAAGGAACCTGCTACATCTTCCCGCAAAGGAAAACAGGTAGCTGATTCCGAAGAAAGTGACGACTTTGAAACATCCAGCGAAGAGGATGAGACCCGAGGCGACGCAGAGGGTGATGTACCTTTGTCTCCCGTGGCTCACAGGACTCGTCGAGCTTCTTCGCCCAAATTACCCTTGAAGTTCAACCTCGACCGGCTCAAAGAACCGAACTGTGTACCAAGTTTCGACATGAGAGCTCTGAGGTTCCTCAAGATTCTCGTGCTTCAAAGAGGATTAAGAAGACGGCTCATTGACAACGTCAACTTTCTCCGTTATTTGAAGAGAAGCTTACTCAGGATCTTCCAGTTGATGAAGAGGGTAAGATCTCATCATTTTTTTTATCTCACCTTTGAATATAGCGTCTTATTTCTCTTTTTGCCATTATAGCTGAGCCAGAAGAGGAAGGGGAAATCGTGCCCGAGCCTTCTTCTCCGGGTTTAATGGATGTTGATGAGTCCAGCTTCACTCAACAGGTGCAAAAAGCAATGAGTGAAGAACCCCTCAATGCGGACACTGCCCCTCCTCCGGCCACTACATCGACCTCACCAACTGCCGACACAGGTACAGATGTTTTCTCATTTGGGGGGCATTTCCGGAAGATAAGTGAATCGGAACGTGTTCCTCTCCTACTAACTTGTGCGCTTTATCTTCTTTTAGTTAAACTAAAGGAGGTGAGTGCGGATAGTAGCGCTGCTGATCCCGCAATTGTTATTGAAGGTAACCTTATTTTGTTTGCTTCGATTCTTTTGTATTTCTTGCATGTGCGTTGACAGATTCTTCTGCTTAATAGACACGCCTGTCAACGAACCGAGAGACACGGAATTTACCCATGATATGGGTATCGGAGATTTCGATGAACGTGACTTCGATCTTGATATTTCCGAAGATGTACAACAGAAGATCTCTGATATATTGTCAACTCCGGTTCCATCCGCTACTGCAGGACCAACTACTCGAGTTGATTCAACTGAAGTAGGTGCATCAAAAGGTATACTCTTTCAGACTCAAGTTTTCAACTATACTTTCATCTCTTATTGTTTTTAGATGACTGAGATGAGAATTTTAGACGTAGGACCAATGAACGAGGTTGATGCGTCTACCGTCATTGGTGAATGCGATCAACCTGAAGGCTTGGGCTTCTTACTTTTGGCAAGTCCCCCAGCCGAAGTTGAACCGCCAGTCACTGCTGCCCCAACTTCTGCTATCGTTGAAGCTGAACCTGTTGTGCCTTCCGCTTCGACTCCAGTGGATCATGAAGTAGGAGCGCCGAAGTCTACAGTGGAAGAGCAACCTCCTGCTACTTCGGCTCAACTTGGTAAGTTTTTTTTATATATATCCCGTAATTAGATCCATAATTGGAGAGTGTTCATTCATCCTTTCCTCGTTCATAGAACTTGTTCCTCAAGATCTCGTCGATTTGAATCCAAAGCCATCGGGGATTTCAAGCGAACAATCGTCTGGTGTAGCGAATCAACCGACGAGCGCTATTTCTGAACAAATCCCTGTTGTTATAGAACCTGCTATGATCTCAACAAGCCAAGGTAACCCAGTTGTGAAGTCCTCCAGCGAGCGTACATATTTTTGTACTTACTCCATTTATTCTCTTTGCAGCTCTTTCTTCATCCTTGTCCGAGCGTATTCAAACTTTATTGGCAGATGAAGATCCGGACAAAGTTGTCCTTTGTGCTGACGCCCAAAGCTTCGTTCTTTTCTTAAACGTCATGGTTGATCGGATTCTCCTTAAAGGTTCACCCTTTGAACTTTTCAGGAAGTCTCTCGATCACCATGTGTCAGGAATTAGAGAACAGGGGTGTGCTGAATTATCTAATTCCATTGAAGCTTATTTGGACGATCTTAAACAACACATTGAACAGTTGCAGAACTTTCGAGCTAATGGCGTGCCTTCTTACATCGCTTCTCAAATGGACCTGAGGCTACAAGCATGGCGTGATTCCCAAAAGTCTGCTGAATCTGAACTTCAAGTGTTGACAGTTCGCATTAATCAACTCCGGGAGAGCGCTGCCAAGAAGAAACAAATCAAGGTAGATTTGTATCGTGACTTGGAATCGCGTCGGGCAGAGGTAGTCCAATTAGAAAAGCGACTTGCCGAAGCTAGGGAAGCTTGTGAAGTTTTAGAATCTGATCTAGCGGAGGTAACTCAGGCTGAGGTGAATACATTCTGGCAACTGAATCTTCAGGACAAGATTTTTGCTGACAAAGAACAAGAGGTTGTCAGAATTCAAAGCATCGATGAAAGGAAATTTAAAGCCAATCTGATACCTGAGCTCGAACTGGCTTATGCGACAAAGCTTTCCAAATTAGAAGATGAACTCCGCCATTACAAATTATTGTAATTTTGAAAACATACATTTCTTTTTATGCTGTTTTGTTTGAACTCTTTTGGTTAATATAGTGAACTCTTTTGCTTATTAAGATTTTATTATGATTACTCATTCTTGTTTAGAATAAATAACCATAATACTTATAGACAAATCCTCAGCCATCAACGGATTTGATATGCCTTTCTTGATTACCGTTTGAATCGGGCTAGTATGTGAATTATCTAAGTCCGTTTCACATATAACGTTGCGCTAAAAGAATTAAACTCTTTTAGACTTTGAACTATCATATTGAATATGTAGGCTACATGTGTTAGATGTAGGCTTATTTCTAATAAGGGATAGAGATAACTTCCCCCATGTGTGAACGACATGGATTTTGGAATGAGAGTAGGTTATATTTCCTATATAGGAAAATGAACCCAGAATTGAAGAGAAAAAGAATTGCATATTCCATTTCTCAATCTCTTGTTTGTTGGTGGAGATAAACCCGGAATTAGGGAGGAAGAATTTTATATTCTATCTCCTAGTCTCTTGTTTGTTGGTAGAGATAAACCCAAAATCGGAGAGGAAGAATTTTATATTCTATCTCCTGGTCTCTTGTTTGTTGGTAGAGATAAACCCAAAATCGGAGAGGAAGAATTTTATATTCTATCTCCTGGTCTCTTGTTTGTTGGTAGAGATAAACCCAGAATCGGAGAGGAAGAATTTTATATTCTATCTCCTGGTCTCTTGTTTGTTGGTAGAGATAAACCCAGAATCGGAGAGAAAGAATTTTATATTCTATCTAAACCCAGAATCGGAGAGGAAGAATTTTATATTCTATCTCCTGGTCTCTTGTTTGTTGGTAGAGATAAACCCAGAATCGGAGAGGAAGAATTTTATATTCTATCTCCTGGTCTCTTGTTTGTTGGTAGAGATAAACCCAGAATCGGAGAGGAAGAATTTTATATTCTATCTCCTGGTCTCTTGTTTGTTGGTAGAGATAAACCCAGAATCAAAGAGGAAGAATTTTATATTCTATCTCCTGGTGAAAAGGAAACTCAAAGTGGAATCTCCACTTAGAGAATCTGGGTTGGTTTGAATAACCCTAACTGTCATAAGGTTTGATTACTCAATTCAAAAGTGGACCTTTCGTTCGCAAAAAATGAATCGAAAGGAAATTTTGGCTGTGGTCCCAACTGTAGTAAGATTTGACCAAGTGGGGGTTTTGAGACGATTCTAACTATAGGAGGGTTTGATCGCTCGATTTGTGGGCCTCCCGTTCATTGAAGGAATCGAGAGGGGATTTTGGCTTTGGTCCTAACTATAATAAGGTTTGACCAAATGAAAGGTGAAAGTTTGAATGATTTTAATCCATGACGGATTTTGGTATACTTTTTGTCAATCGATTCGATCGATGAGAGATTTTGTGAGGAAAGATTAATTGTTTACAAATTTGAATCTCGTCTCAACAAGAGTTGTAAAAGAACAATGAATTATTCAAATGACCAGCTTCTCATTTAAAACAGTGAACTGATCTCGGGTTATCCTGAAATATCCTATATAGGATTCTCTAGGAACTTCCCGCTTTACATAGGTTATCCTGAATATATTACGGATAATATTTTTTCAGGAACTTCCCATTTTTTGGCATCATCAATTTGTTGCCATCTTGGGTAATTAGGCGATAAGCACCATTTGAATAAACTGTTTCTATTACAAATGGTCATTCCCATTTTGGTTCAAATTTTCCTTTCTTTTTGGAGTTGAGGATCATAGGCCGTCTCTCAGCTAGGACCAAATCTCCTTCTTTAAAACTCCGTTGTCGGACCTTTTTGTCAAAGGCTCGGGAAATTCTGGCTTGGTAGAACTCAATGTGCTGTTGAGCCTCTAACCGCTTTTCATCGAGCATCTCGAGTTCTTCGAGACGTTTTTGATGTTGCTCTTTGGTCGTCATCTGGGTTGCGAGAGCGATTCGAAGGGATGGAATTTGTATCTCCAATGGAAGAACGGCTTCACATCCGTATACCAAAGAATATGGGGTCGCTCTTGTCGGAGTACGTACCGTGGTACGATAGGCCCATAGAGCTGCGCCAAGCTTGTCATCCCAATCTCGTTTATTAGTTTTCACGAGTTTTGATAAGAGTTTGATGATTGTCTTATTGAAGACTTCAGCTAATCCATTTGCTGTGGGGTTGTAAGCTGTCGACGACACGTCCTGAATTCTGAACTTCTCGCAAAACCTGATAAAGGCGTTGCTGATGAATTGAGGACCATTGTCATGTACGATTCGTCTTGGGACACCATGCCGGTAGATGATATGGTGTTTGATGAATGCGATGGCGTTACTCGTTTTAACACCATGCCGGTAGATGATATGGTGTTTGATGAATGCGATGGCGTTACTCGTTTTAACTTCTCTGAGCGGAATTGCTTCAGCCCATTTGGAGAAGTAATCAGTAATTGCTAGGATAAACCGATCACCTTTAACTGATGGTGAATTTATGGGACCAACAATATCCATTCCCCAAGTCTCAAACGGCCATGACGTTACTGACGGGTGTAGATACTCTGGAGGCTGGTGCATATAATTTGCATGTAATTGACACGCTTGACATCGTCGGGCGTAGTCAACTGCATCATTTACCATAGTCGGCCAATAATATCCAATTCTCCTAAGTCGGTCATAGAGTTTAGGACCGGGTTGATGTGCACCGCACGTCCCCTCAGGCACCTCTTTGAGTGCTCGTTCTGCTTCCTTATTGGATAGACAACGGAGTAATAGACCGTCGTACGACCGTCGGTACAACATTTGTGATTCAGTGTTGTAGTAAAATCTCGGTGCTCTCTGCCGAATCGAATCCCTTTCTTTCACGTCCTCAGGTAAGATACCGTGTAGGACATAATCAATAATAGGGAAACGCCAATCTCGAACTTCGGGTTCAACTCTTGTTGAATATGCTTCTTCGGCAACCAAATCGTAGATAGGAACAATAAGTTGGTGAGTTCTCACTGTAATTAACTGTTCTGTCTCGGGAGGTTGAGCCAGAGATACCGACAATGCCGCCAATGCGTCTGCGTATGTATTTTGGAGACGCGGAACGTACTCGATGAAAAATTCTTCAAACGAGCTTGCCACCTCAATGGCCACCTGGTGGTATGGAATCAGGTCTTGATTTCTGACTTCATACTCTCCTCGAATCTGATTAACTACCAGTTGAGAATCTCCAAAAGCTTCAAGGTATTCTACCCCCAGCTCTTTGGCAAAATTGAGTCCAATTATCAATGCATTGTACTCGGCTACGTTATTAGAGCATGGTTCGGTTAACGAGTATGCTCTAGGTAAGACATGCTTTCCCGGGGAAACTAAAACGACCCCCACTCCTGAGGAGATTTTAGAACATCCGGAAGAACTTGCCACGTTGGTTGCTCGGGAAGCCCCATCGAAGTACAATTGCCACACTTGTTGATGTGAGGTGATATTAACTTCGTGAGTTTCGTCCGGCAGGTCGTCGTACAACTCAACTACATCTTTTGTAGGATTTTCTACCAAGAGGTCGCAAATGGCTCGTCCCTTGACTGATTTTTGTTGCTTGAAGTATAAATCATATTGCGACAAGAGCAAAGCCCATCTAGCTAGACGCCAATTCATGGAAGCCGGTTGGGTCATGAACACTCGAATGGGATTTATGTTGGAAATGACATAGATTGTCTGTCCAACTAAATAATGTCGCATTTTCTGAATCGCGAATACCAAAGCGAGGCATTCCTTCTCAATCATTGGATAACGAGATTCAGCTCCTACCAATGTATGACTCAGATAATACACAGCTTGCTCGTGACCATTATCGTCGTCTTGTGCAAGTAATGCACTTAACGAATGGCTCGTCGCTTTGACATAAATCAAAAACGGTCTGCCCGATTTCGGTGCAACGAGAATAGGTGGATTCACCAGATATTTCTTAATATCTTCGAATGCCTTTTGGCATGCTTCATCCCAAACGAACGACACGCCTTTCTTCGCGAGTTTAGAGAACGGTTGACATTTTCCAGACAGATTTGATATAGACCGACGGATGTATGCCAATCGACCTTGCAACCCTCTGAGTTCTTTAAGATTTCTCGGGGATTGTAGCTCGTGTATTGCCTTCACCTTATCGGGATCAATATGAATACCTTTTGTGGTGACGACGAATCCCAGAAATTTACCGCTCGACATTCCAAGGAAGGACTTAGTCGGGTTCATTTTTAGCTGATGAGTTCTCATAAGCTCGAACATTGTCTTCAGATCATTAATGTGGTCGTTTTTATCACGACTCTTAACGACCAGGTCATCAACGTAGCATTCGACGGTCTTCCGGAGGTGCTCTTGAAAGATCTTCGCCATTGCTCGTTGGTATGTAGCACCGGTATTCTTCAAACCAAATGGCATAACAGTATAACAAAAGACACCCAGGGGTGTTCTGAACGCTGTATGTTTTTCATCATTCGGGTGCATCTTGATTTGATTATACCCAGAAAATCCATCCATGAATAACATTCTTTCGAACCCGCATGTATTGTCAATGATGACATCCGTAATCGGTAGAGGAAAGTCGTCTTTGGGGCAGGCCGTATTCAGATCTCTGAAGTCAATACAGATCCTGATTTTTCCATTCTTTTTTAGGACTGGAACGATATTGGCCAACCATTCAGGTTGTTGTTCTTCTCTGACAAATCCTGAATCAATTAGCTTCTTGACTTCAGCTTCTATCGCCTCCATAATTTGTGGACGAAACCGTCTTTGTTGTTGTTTGACAGGTTTAGCATCCGATTTTATATTAAGGCTATGCATTGCTACGTTTGGATCGAGTCCCGGCATATCTTCGTAGTTCCAAGCGAAAACGTCGATATACTCTTTAACTTGCTACGTTTGGATCGAGTCCCGGCATATCTTCGTAGTTCCAAGCGAAAACGTCGATATACTCTTTAATTAGGGCTATTAGTTCCTCTTTTTCTTCCGACGGAAGATCATCGCTGATAAATATAGGTTTTGGATTAACTTCATCACCCATATTAACTTGAACTACTTTATCCTCAGTAGGAGGTTCTCTTTGCTCAAATCGATCGTCGTATTGGATATTCATGTAATGTATCCAATGATCTTCCCAAGTGGGCAACTGATCGTCTTCTTCTGTTGTAGCAGGATCAACCGTTGCCATGTTTGACATGAGAGTTTTAAACTTTTCTCCAATGCTCACATCAGAATCCTAATTTGAAGTGTCGGATGAATGCCCACTCCTGTCTATTAATTGGTTAATGATCTGTTGGCCATAATCGTCATCGGATGATGAAGCATAACCCAGACCCCTATTACGACTGTAATAATTATCTGGTTTTCCTTTTGGTACATAGGCAGGACGGGGTGGAACCCTAACACCTTGACCAAAATAAAGACCTTCACCGAGCGAGAGGTCATAACCTTGTTTTGTCATATAACCATTCGCTTGTGAACTATACCGAGAGAAATGTCGCCCGGGTTTTTCTTCATCCGAACTGGTGTCCAAGAAAAGATCAGGAGTTGGGGATGGATCCCCTTTTCCAAAGATTATTTCTTTTTCACCCCCTGTCTTTGCGGGTAGAATCACAGTTGTTCCAACTGGATTTTGAAGATATTTTATCGTCGTGCAAGACGAGCGAAGTGGCATGTGTAGACTAGGATTGTCATACAATTCATGCATTACATTATCAAGACAAGGCGAATACTCTAAATCATCCTTTATTACTTTATCGGTAAGTTGCCAGTTACAACTTTCGTCCGACGATTCATCACCGTCAAGATCGATTACAAGAGGTTCAATGTCATTTAGTACAAGACCTTCACTATAATCGAGCCCGGCTTCGGTATCAGATTCTTCTCCGCTATCCGTGCCATGGGTCGATGGTTCAGTATCGGACTCAGCACCATAAAGGAGTCAGTAAAGTAATTTTCTAACCATTTGAATGGTTGCTTATCCGCGACCACCGTCTTGACCTCCTCATTAGTGTCGACATACTTCAAACACTGACCACCGTCTTGACCTCCTCATTAGTGTCGACATACTTCAAACACTGATGGAGGGTGGAGGGAACTATAAGATTACCGTGGATCCATGGACGACCCAACAGTAAGTTATAAGAAGTCTCTGCATCGATCACATAGCAGGTGAGTTCAGACTTTAAATCTCCGAGTTGACACTTCACCCAGATTTTTCCTAACGGTCTTAACCCGCTAGTATTGAACCCATAGATAACCGTTCCTGTGGAAGCTAACTTGCTGGCAGGGATTCCGAGGTGGTACATCAACCGAAGTGGCATGATGCTAACAGCGGAACCCGGATCAACTTGGATCCGGTTGACAACGCTCGAACCGATATATCCAGTAAAATATAACGGTCTATCATGTTTTGAATTCCTGACTTGCATGTCTTCTTTTGTGAAAGCATGGCTGCTAGATTGCAATGCTGCACTGATGACTCTGGTCCTCCAGGAGTTGGCTTGATCTGAGTGAGGAATACTTCAGAATCAGCCAAAGCTTCTTGTAAAGTTTCTCTGGTTTTTTTCGAGAGGCGCAACAACTCATATAGCGTGATCCTTGCTGGGATATTAGCTAGCTGAGCCATAACGTCGAAACGATAGGGAGCATTTGAGCTTTCCGGTTTGTCTCGTCCAATCGGTCTACTAAAACGAGACTGCTTCGGGATTTGAACCTCTTTGTGTTGAGGTTCTTTCTCCTTTTGCTTAACAACTTTCTGAGGTTTTTCAGCTGCTACTGGTGGAGTTATGGCTACCCCCAGCTCCGTAAGAGTTTTGGCATTTTAATGGTACTCATTTCCACTTCTTGTAGCGAAAACTTCCTGTTCTCCATCAGAAAGTGATAAAGCTGCTATCTCTTCCTCGTTCTTCTCAGGAATCGCCGAGGCTCCATAACAGGATTTCCCTTTTCCTTTGCCCTTTGATTTCTTCTTTGATGTGGATGTTGTCCACTGTTCATCTTCAAGCAAATCCGGATGAACCCAAAGGATTTCGCCATTGGGGGTTGTGTGAGATACAAGCCCCTTCTGGCGCTGTCCATGAGGGTCATCGTTGATAGTTTGCACTTTGACCTTTGATACTGGCTCTGCTTGAAACCAGGACAAAGGAACCGATCCGAAGCTAATAGAGACCGCGTTTGCGCCTACCTTCTTCTCCTTTGGCTTCGGCGTCACAATACCAACATCAATTAATGTTTGTATTTTATCCTTTAAGACATAACACGTCTTAGTGGGATGGTAGACCCTCCTGTGATAGGCACAATACTTCGGGTCATTAATCTTCATTGCTTCTTCTTGGTTTGTGACCGGTGGAAGCTTGATCTTGTTGTTCTCTAACAAGTATTTGAAGATGACCGGAACTTCATCATCTTTGAAAGAGTATTCCTTCGGAAATCTAGGCTCAGAAGTCTTGGGCTGCCTAGGGGGCTGCTGATTCTGATTTGGCGCCAGTTGGAAGGAGTGGCGGCGGCTGTTGCGACGTTTGATATGCATCCACAGCTGCCGTGGACCCTCTTCCTCTGCCTCGAGGATTAAGGTTCTGCTTTTGATTATTAGCTGGTGGCAGACCTCTCTCCAAGTTCTTTCTCTTGAGAAAGCGTTCAGACTGTTCACCTCTCACTTTCAACTCCTTCCAAGTTTTAGAGGGCACAACCCCCATGACCTCTAATACATCCAAGGATAGGTTATTATGACATGTTTGCAGGATAAATTCTTCTGTGAGTGGATCTCTGCAGTTCACCGCTTTGTCCCGGAATCGTTTGACAAAGACATCGACTGATTCCCCATCTTTCTGCTTCTCATCCAACAACGTGCCAATTGAGACCTCTGTGTCGTCGTTGAAGAAATTGGTGAGGAATAATTCTTTCATATCCTCCCAGCTAGTGATACTCCCGGGCTTAAGACGTCGGTACCAATCGAAGGCAGGCCCACGAAGGGTTCCTACGAATGACCGGACCATCAGGGCTTCATTCCCGGATATTGCGCCGAGATGCGACTTGAAATAGATCAAGTGCTGAGTTGGTGAACCCCTGCCATCAAAAGGAGTAAAGTTAATCAAATTAAATTTCTGGGGATAAGGAATCAGGTCCCACTCCCTCGGGTGCGGGTATGGAATGTCCGTTTTCTTCACTTCCTGAGCCGTCATCAGAGCGTTGACTTTGCTCTCGAGATCATGCATCTTCTTATCCTCTTCCTCACTTTTCTTTAAGTAGATCTATGGAGGTTGAGTGGATGATTTGGTCGGACCGCTTCCGGAGTTGTCTTTATCTGGAGGATGATCGTCAAAGATAGTCTCATCCTCTTCATTACGCCGGCTGGATTCCGCCTTCTGGCTCGATTCCGGTTGGTGTTGCTGAACCTGCAAATCTCGCATCTGCTGCATAGTCAACTCCATTTCAGTTTTGAACTCAGCTCTAATTTCTTCGCGTTGTTTAGCCAACGCTTCCTGCAGCATGTGAGCCAATTGATCTGGCGTAATTGCAAATGATTCTCTGGCTTGTCCAACACTGGATGCGGTATCGTCCGATGCAATGGCTGAACAAGTATCTGACATTTCTTCATCTGAAGATAGCCCCTCGTGCATTTTCCTGTAGTCTCGTCGTAGGTTGGCTCTTCTTTGTAACCGCGCCATCCTTTGAGAAAGACCCCGCTCAACTCTCCCTCCTGGAGAGAAATCAGGGTCGGGATTAACAGATTTTTGCTTCCCTTTGTTGGTCATGTTAATAGTGACCTCAGGGAACTCATCTTGTCGGACTGCCGGTTTCTTCTTGTTGAAACGTCTCATCTTGGGTCTTGACGTTTCACTTGAAAGTCTTTGAAATACGGAGACTCTTGTTGAATTCGCTTTAGAGCATCCGCATTCTGTCAGCACTGCCTTGATGAGTCTCTCACAGGAGCAGTGAGACTCGTTTTCTTGTACAACTCTTTTTCTTGAGTTATTTTTCTGATAGTACAGCTCATCGTTGTTACGATTTGAGCAACCTATCTCTTTCTTCTGAACCTTGTTAACGTGCGCAGGACGACTTGTTGTCGCTTCTGAGCGATCCAAGGTTGGATTTTTAAATCCACCCCCTTGCGGGAATGGTGTCATCTTTCGTTTTGGACTGGAGTAATTCTGACAGGAGGGTGTTTACGACCCCCTGTATAGGAAACCACCAAGGGTTTGTTTGCTGGACTTGGATCTTCTTTAACTGGGGCTTTGCCTCGATCATCAACCGAAGGACCGAGGCGATCCGCCATGGTGATCTTGAACTTGGATAAATCTGGGCTAACCCAGGGTTTCACTGGTGATGCAGCAGACACTGTTGTAGTAGAAGGGACTGGATCGGGTGTCGATGGAATCAAAGATGCGGGTTTGCCACGGAGACGACCATCACGACCAAATGAAGTGCCGCGGTAGTCAGAACTGTCGCGGTTGAGCAGATTGCCGCGACAGCTAAGACTGCCGCGATCGCATAAATTACCGCGGCAGTGTGGGCTGCCGCGGTTAAGGACTGCATCATTCTGTAAATTTTTGGTACTTTCAGTTTTAGGAATCCAAATTTTACAGTTCTTCGATGTCCTTTCCGACACCATTTCCTTCTTGTTTCTCTGAGCCTGTTGACGAAGTGCACGGGCGCGAGCGGCCTTTAGCTTACGCCTTTGTACTCATTCTTTAAGGGTAGAACGGACTCTTTTGACCAGAGTCTATTCCTCCGTCGTAAGCTGTGCAGGGATGTGATTAGTTTGCCGTTGAGGCAACTGGTTCACTTTTTGTTTCCTCGACTTTAGGTCCGTATAGTAATGGACCCCGTCGGTTTGCTGTAAGGCCTTAGCCAACTGACGAGCACGGCGCTGGCGCTGTCTCTGACGAGCTCTTTTTGTCAGCACCGGTACATTTTGATTTAAAGACCCTTGAACTGGTGAAGGGTCGTTTGGAGCAGAGATGTTGCAGGTAGATTCCTGAGCCATGACTTGGCAAGAATCCTCTTCTGCGGTCTTCATCTGAATTGAAGACTTGAGAACTTTCTTGGGAGAAGAAATCTTCCTACACCTGCGAGGCGAGGGAGATTTTGAGGATGAGGATGACAGGTACTCCTCAAATTTTGCCTGATCGAATTCGTATTCGATCTCTTCAGTGACGATGATCTTGATCGGCTGCGACACTGCGGTCTCGGCAGCGAGGCCGCTGGCTCCCACTGTGGTCGTCAGTTTGTTTTCAGCGAAAGTTGACTCCATTGTTGATTCCATTAAACTTTGATTTGTTTACACGAAATTATAATGAAAATAAACAAAAATACAACTCTCGAGAAAATAACACAGAAATTGTCTATCAACTCCTGCTTTGTAGGACTTTGCCTGTGCCGTGAGTGCTTTGGCTCGTTGACCACCGATTCAAAGATCGTGAGGGTGCTTAGGGATCTCTCCTTCGTTTATCGAAGTAAAGATTTAAAAACGAATATCTTATCGATGTAAGATGTCCGTTCTTCCAAAGATCAAGTCTGAGCTTAGATCTCTAGGAATCACCGAATGATGCTTGTCAAAGGGTGAAAGTTCTCTCTCTTCTTCAAAATCACTGAAAGCTCAAGTCTCTTCTGCTCCAAAATGCTCTCTGTCCTTTATTTCGTGCTTAGGGAGGTATTTATAGGGGTATCAGTGCACTACAGTTGAAACGGGGGCAAGATAACTGACTGAGTGTTTTCTCTTTGGCCGCTGCAGTCTACACTGCCGCGGCTATGGGCGCGGCAGTATAGGCTGCCGCGGCCAAAGAGACGGTTATCAGCACGTTCCATCGTGCTTAAAACCGTTCTCCCACGACCTTTAACCACTTTTTTCGTGGTTTAACTGCTTGTCCACGTCAGCACACGTTACCATGGGCTGCCGCGCCTTAGCTGCGGCACCAATGTCCGCCGCGCCTTAGCCGCGACACCATGTCCTGCCGTGCCTCCATGTGTTGCTTGATGATGTGTATATCGTTCTTCTATGTTTTCTTGAGTGGTGTTTGGATGTCTGTATGCATTTTTGACGCCTACAGAACGTAACAAAGTTCTTTTAGCATTAAAGGATAGACTCGGTGACTATTGCACACAAAGAGTCTCTCTCTTTGTGGAATTATCTTTTTTTCCTAAATCTTTTTGTCTCAATTTACCCCAGATATATAAGATGAAAAAGAAACAAAGAGATGTGGATAAGAAATGAGTTTCTCCAATTACGACAACACACATCACACTAAAACTTTAATTTAGATAATATAAATGCATTTATCCATGCACAGAAGTACTAAAAAATGTGAATGGATGGAACTCACGTCCCAACTTCATCATGAGCTCCTCCGACACCCTCCTTCTCCTCCGAAACCTTCATCACCACCTTAAAATCCACATCCCCTTCCTTGATCGAATTACTTGCCACTACTTTCTTTGTCAGACCCACCATCTTCATCGAATCAACCACAATTGCCCATCGAACCCATCTCCTCCACCTCCTCTGACATCATCTCCGGCCCCTACTACCGAAATTGTCAAGCTCGCTACAACCACCTTCATCAAATTCACCTCACCGCTAATACCGAGCTTGTCTCAATGGCAGAAGCAAGTCTTTTTGTATTCGAACTTCCCGTCTTCCTTCAATTTCCTTGCATTGGCAGAGCAAAGAAGGGTAGCAGAGTGAAAAAAGTAGAACTTGGACACTTTAATCATTTGATTTGACCTAATATTTATTATGTGAAGAGTGGTGGTGGTGGTGGGGGAGGGGGCCTGGGAAGGAGACTATATAGGGAGTGAAATGAAACAATTGGAAGTTGGAGGGGTTCGTGATAATTTGTTGGAGGTATCAAGAGGCGCTCACTTGTCAAATGTGTTAATACATGAAAAGAAGCTTTCCAAACTGATAATTTTCTTCTTTATGAAATGTTTCCATTAGAGGGACATGAAATTTCCACTCATTAGAAAATCTAAGTTTTGTGGGGACTACTTAAGGTAGAATTAGAGAAGTGAGAACTATTTTCTATCTTGGTTTGTGTCTCCCAGGCACTATAACCTATTGAAGTCTAAGTAAAACGTTTCATCTATATCTTACATAAATAATAATTCCTACAGTATATTAAAACATCATACACTTGATAATCTAATACTATTATGATAGTTGATATAATTATTATATTAGATTTAATTTATTTAATAATTTAAAGAATAGTTATACTATAGTATAAACCTTTAATTAATGTGATTTAATAAGATTGAGAGTTATGATAAGAGAGTAAATTGGTTAATTTCATGAAAGATGAAGGGCATTTTTGGGAAATAAAAGTTTTTCTAGTACTATAATAAGATGAAAAAGAAACAAAGTGATGTGGATAAGAAATGAGTTTCTCCAATTACGACAACACACATTACACAGAAACTTCAATTTAGATAATATAAATGCATTTATCCATGCACAAAAGTACTAAAAAATATGAATGGATGGAACTCACGTCCCAACTTCATCATGAGCTCCTCCGACACCCTCCTTCTCCACCGAAACCTTCATCACCACCTTAAAATCCACATCCCCTTCCTTGATCGAATTACTTGCCACTACTTTCTTTGTCAGACCCACCATCTTCATCGAATCAACCACAATTGCCTATCGAACCCACCTCCCTCCACCTCCTCTGACATCATCTCCGGCCCCTACTACCAAAATTGCCAAGCTCGCTACAACCACCTTCATCAAATTCACCTCACCGCTAATACCGAGCTTGCCTCAATGGCAGAAGCAAGTCTTCTAGTATTCAAACTTCTCGTCTTTCTTCAATTATTTCCTTGCATTGGCAGAGCAAAGAAGAGTAGCAGAGTGAAAAAAGTAGAACTTGGACACTTTAATCATTTGATTTGACCTAATATTTATTATGTGAAGAGTGGTGGTGGTGGTGGTGTGGGGGGGGGGGGGGACCTGTGAAGGAGACTATATATGGAGTGAAATGAAACAACTGGAAGTTGGAGGGGTTCGTGATAATTTGTTGGAGGTATCAAGAGGCGCTCACTTGTCAAAGGTGTTAATACATGAAAAGAAGCTTTCCAAACTGATAATTTTCTTCTTTATGAAATGTTTCCATTAGAGGGACATCAAATTTTTACTCATTAGAAAATCTAAGTTTTGTGGGGACTACTTAAGGTAGAATTAGAGAAGTGAGAACCATTTTCTATCTTGGTTTGTGTCTCCCAAGCACTATAACCTATTGAAGTCTGAGTAAAACGTTTCATCTATGCCTTTACATATGCACACATAAACACCAAGTTATTGTTAACAAGTCGATTAAATAATGATTAATTTATTAATTTAATTAGAGTTACATAATTAATTATTTCAATTTTTATTTAAAACCATTCTAGATGAGATATAAACGTTACTTGCAGTTGATAAGCACTAAAAAATTAATGTTTAATGTTTAATGATAATCTTATACTATTAAAAATCTAATGTTTAATATAAATTTGTACTATTATAATCTAATTGGAGTTGCATTGTTACATAAATAATAATTCCTACAGTATATTAAAACATCATACACTTGATAATCTAATACTATTATAATAATTGATTTAATTATTATATTAGATTTAATTTATTTAATAATCTAAAGAAACAATGAGTGGTCGATTCCGATTATTGTTGTTTAACTTTTTCGGCCAAGCACAAGGAGATTTGTGATTAGATAAATGCGTACTCTTGTCGTTATCAATTTATCATATGATAAAAATTGCAAATAGTTACAGATACAACTAATATTTAAGAGACATAGACACTTAAATATACCAAAAGAAGCGCATGAAAAATACCAAAAAGAACTATACCACTTCAAAGAGCTTGAGAAGACATAGTAGACAAAGAAGAAGCCCATAAAAAAAACGGACATCACTACTTCAAAGAGCTTGAGACAACATGGTAGAATTCTGGTCCACCGCAAGGCTATATTTTTAGCTTAATTAGAACCCGAGCAACTAATGCACTACATAACAAATCAACGGTGAGGTGATACCTATATTTATAGTAGGATATGTTTTATACTGGTAGCTTTAAACATATGTTTGGTAACTTTGTCATTTTAAATTGGAGGACTCTTTAGCATATTTTCTTCAAATATATACAATTGTTTCTTCGTATCTATCACAATTATGATAATTGACTAAAAGAAACGGTAACCTATTAAGCACCCATTTGCTTATCCTTTAAGGCACTTTCATTCGAGATTTGATTAGTTGATATAACTTATTTGGACATAAACAAATATTGAGAAGAATATTAGATGGACAAATGAGAGGAACCGTGATGATGGAAGCCGTAACATTTATTCATTTATGTCGTGAGCTTGCATCTCATCCGACTAAAATTAAATCAAGCAACCAGAGGAAGTTGAAAAGAATTAGATATAGGTATGTGGATGTATTGAATGAATTTTGGTTGCAATATGGGGATTTGTGTGTACTTTGAAGGATATTTTGAGAAATCAAAAGTTTTGACACTCATACCCTCTTTATTTATAATAACTAGTATTGTGCATGTGTGTTGCATGTGTATTTAATTTTACGTTTAATTTTTGTGATGATACTTTTTGTGTGTGTGAACTATCCTTTGAAATGATCATCATGAGTAATTTCAGAAAACTCAAATACAAAAAAGCACCAATCATTTGATGTTTGTTAAGAAAATTTTTAGGGATGACAAGTTTAATGGATAATCATGATGCTCATTTAAAGATATATAATCATGTTGCCCGTGGACAGTATGAAAGTAATTTTTATATCAAAATAAAAATAAATAAGCTTTTATGTGTGTTGCATGTGAATTGGAAGTCTAATACATTAAACTTATTATCACAAGTAATGTCTCTTAGCACATGTTTAAATAAGTATATAATCACATGTTTAAATAAGTTAATAATCAGCAAAGATTACTACATCCACCATCAAAATCTAAGCTTTTATGTGTGTTGCATGTGAATTGGAAGGCACTGGAAGTCTAATACATTAAACTTATTATCGCAATTAATGTCTATTAGCACATGTTTAAATAACTAACCTACATACTATTCACTTAACTTATGTATGTAATCAGCAAAGTTTACTCCATCCACCATCAAAATTTACCCGAACAACAACAATAATATCTCATTATATCATTTCATTCATTTTTTTCATCTATATTTATTTTACTGGTTAGTTTTTTAATTACTCATTATTCATGAAGGATACGATGGATTAAATATTAAAATTTTCAAACTCAATCAAGTGCAAATTTTTGACTAAATTTAGTTGTCAAAATTCACTTAAAAATAATGAGAAAAAATATTTATTATGGAGAATGTGCTATATATATAGTTTACATGACCCAAAAATAAGGAAAAATAAAGTTGTATCATATATATTTCAACGTTTTCTTTGTTTAGAATATTAATTTATAACATACCAATCATTAAATATCACACACTATGTTAAAATTTTACAAAATGGATTTTCAAGTAATATATAGTTAGTGGAACGCTTGCAATCTCTTATTAAGAAAATGAGTTAATAATGTAAATGAATTTGTAAGTCAAGTGTTTTTAATCCCATCATTCCTACATTAGAATTTTAGGATACATAAAAAAGGCATTTGACATATATCTACATTGCACACATTCAACCAAGTATATGCATTCCATACAGATATTCTTATATATATAATTTTCACATTGTTGTCAATAAATAGTTATTTACTGCTTTCATGTTACTTGACATTAAGAACTATTATGTGAATTTACTTTGTACCCGATAAACTCCAAATTACACCACAAACTTCCATAAATTACACATAATAGAAAAGCAATTTCTACAAATTTATGAACCCCAAGTAAATAATATTTCTCAAAATAAAAAAAATATTATAACTCCTAATTACACCACAAACATCCATTAATCACATGCACATTAAAAAAGTAACATCTACAAATTTATGAACCTAGCTAAGTAAATAAAATTTCTCGAAATAAAGAAATGGAACTCCACTCCATTTATCCAAAGGAAGTTAAAAACACAATCAATACTCCTTGCTCCTTAACAATAACATGTGCCTCTGGATTAAAAATAAATAATTTGATACTAAGCTCTGAAAGAGTAAAATATCAATGAAATACATCGAGAAATTTATCATGACATTCAATCCGGGGTGTCTTGGAGCAATTAGAGGTCTTGGAGGTGGACTCCGCCTTTTGCTATTTTTAAATCTAGAAACCATTAGCCACATAAGAATAAAAAATTGGTAATACTATTTATATAAGTGTTAATGTATCTAGAAACTCGTCTAGAGATAAAAATATGGATAAAAATAAAATATGAACTATGACAAATGTAATCACGAAGCTCCCAACTTAAAATATTAGTAGTAAAAGAAAATTGGATATTTATTTAACATCAAATAAACAAACGTAATTGGATACTAATGGTCACTCATTAAAAAAATTTATATAACTTACAAAAAACATTGAAAATTGGATAATGAACATCAATCTCTCCTTCTCTCCCTCAACCTTCACGAGTGCATCTTAATAGAAAATCATGTAGTTACCTTTTTTACTATCTACATGTTTTTACGTAACCATCTAACACTATTTTTGAAAGCTATAAGTAAATTATAATAATAGTATAAACTATGATTACGTTTTTACTAACCTGTGATGATTGTCTTTTCTTCCCTTCCTCAACCTTTTTCTCCAGTTTGATTTTCTATTTGATGCGGGATATGTTTGACTGAGGAAATTAGGTCAATTTATAGGAATCACATGACCTTTAAATTCCAAACTAAAATTTTTATTTGTAATCATGCACCATTGATAGGTGTAAATGAGTGTAACAGTAGTGGAAATAATTTTCAATTTTCAAAATAATAAATGTATGTCCTTAATTTTTTATAAGTGAAGAATGAAAAGGCTAGAGACAATTTGTACCTTTGTCCTAATGATGACATTAATATTGGATTAGTGGAGGGGTTACAAAAATTAGAAGTTAATATTAATGGACAATTAATAGGAGAGTTATGACATTATTAGAATGTATGCATATATATGTATGTGTCTATATGTATATGGATGCATGTGTTTTATGTATGTATGTATGTGGTTTGAAGGGCATTTTTGAAAGGAATGTTTTAACATGCCAATCCACTTTTATAATAGTATTAGATTAGATTAGATTAGATTAGATAAGTAGTATAGATATAGATTTACTAGGGGCAATAAGCATTTTAATGGAAAATTGTGTTATGTATTATGGGGCTGATTAATTTATTCTACTAATTCTGGTGTTAAAAGTGTACAAAATTTCATGTGATTTAGTTTCATAAAAGAGTTTTAAGTAGATGATTAAGATTATTTTTGTGATTGAAATCGACTGGACTGTATAGTTTTTCATGATTTGATTATTTGTTAATTAATTAATTAGTCAATAACAATTAACTAAGCATTCTCAATCCATCAATCCCAATCAAGTATAAATAAAGTTAATCAAACAGGGAACTACATAATCATAAGTCAATTAAGGATGTAAAAGAGTTGGAAAAGGGTATGTTTAAGCAAAACAGAAGGAGGCTTGGGAATTAAGGACATAAACACATTTAATTACACACTCTTATCAAAATGGCTATGGAAATGTTTAGATAGAGAGTCTTTGTAGGCTCTTTTCTTCATAAACTATATATAGCAGAGTTTCAACTCTTTAGTCTTTACGTCCAAATACTTTATACTCAACTTTCTGGAATGATATTATGGCTGTTAAAGAGAACTTCCTTCATCATATTATCTGGTCTCTTGGATCCAGGGATAAAATTAGATTTTGGGAGGACAAATAGATAGGTAGTAATTCTTTAGCAAGTCTTTATCCATCCCTTCATAATCTCTCATATTCTTCTACTTCATCTATTAGAAGCCAAGGTATCTTGCAGAATAATCATTGGCAATAGCGACCTATGTTGATAAGACGTTTATCACCTACCTCTCAAGCTGACAGAGTAGAGCTCAGGCAATTGTTAAGTAAGTACAAAATTTTCAACCAGCCTGATAAACCAAAATGGTCTCTTACAACAAATGAGGTTTTCTCAGTTAACTCTTTTTACAAATTTCTAATTTCGAGAGGAATCGGATCTTCAGTGTACAATTTAACTTGGAATCAAATCCTGCCTAATAAGGAGAATCTTCTGAAAAAATGTTGGCAAGGTGATTCTATGTGCCCTTTTTGTTCTCTGCAATTGGAAACTAGAGACCATCTCTTCTTCTCTTGCCCATTATCGAAGCAAGTTTGGGAACATTTCATAAAGTTCTTTTCACTATTCCAATGGCATGCTACTCTTGATGAACTTATTCATATCTTGGAGACATTACAAAGTACCAAAGGATATATATGGCGTACCATCTTATCTTCAGTATGTTAGAGTATTTGGATTGCAAGGAATAAATATCTTTTTAATCATGCTAATTTCAATTATTATTCTATCATTAATACTGCAATCTCTAATTTATATGGCTGGGCATGTTAAAAAACTGAAACAAAAGCTCAAGAAGTCTCATCAATGCTGGAAAACAATCCTCTTCCCAGGAGCAATGCATGATGATGTATCTGACAGTTTGTTGAAGGAGCTTTTTGGAGGGTTCTTACTCTTGTATATATTCTTTTGTTAGCTTTCGAACTTTTTGTTTCATTATTAGACATCAGTATCTTAGTTTCTTATAACTACATGTATGGCTGACTTTGGTTCTTCCTTATATCTATGTCAACGGCGAATAACGACAAGACCCTCTTTTCACCTTCATGAATCTCTAGAAGAAGAAGGTCATACATCACTAGTCACAAGAAACTAAATTTATTGTTATCTAACATTAGGATACACTTCGTATTCAAAACCTATGTATTACTTACTTTTATCTTTAATTGAACAGGGTATATCCATTGTTTTTTCTATCAAAAAACAAAAATGAATAAATAATAATAATAATAATAATAATCATAAGTCAATTCATTTACCTTGGTTATTAGGCAATACGGATCCGGGTTAAACTCTTATTTGAACCCGTTACCCAACAGAGTCCGCTTTTATTAGGGCAAAATCAAATCATCGCCTCCCCTTGCTCCGCTCAAAAATCGATATCCACCCTCAACACTCAAAACCCCCGAGTCATCGCTTTTCAAAAAAAAAAAAAAAAAAAAAAAAAAAAACCGAGTCGTCGTCATTCGATCTCTCGTCTATCGAAGTTATTGCTGTTGATGGCGCCATCTCGTCGTCAATACTCATCGGAATCAAGCTCCGACGAGGACCAGCGGCGGCGGCGGCGGAGCGAGAAGAAGAAGAGTTATAGCTCCTCGGAGAGGTCGTCAGATTCAGCGAGCGCATCGTGAAAGGGACTGCAGATCCAAGGGAGACGGCCACCGCCGCCGACACGACAGCGACGACGATGAGGGGCAGAGGAAACCGGCGCCTAGGGTTTCGTCGAAGGAGGAAATAAAAGGCCGAGAGAAGAAAAGTTACAGCGACGACGATGAGGGGGAGAGGAAACCAGCGCCTAGGGTTTCGTCGAAGGAGGAAATAAAAGGCCGAGAGAAGAAGAGTTACAGATCTGACAGCGATGAGGTGGAGAGGAGGAGGAGGGTTGATGATAGGAGAGATCGAGAGCGAGAGAAGAGACTCCATGAGGAGAAGAATCGAAGAGGGAGGTCGAGGAACGACGAGGGAGTTAGAGGAGAAAGTGCTCGACGAAATTCTGGTGATGTAATTGAGGAGCCGAAGAAGAGCAGGAGGGAGAGAGTTTATAGCTCCTCTGAGGAATCATCGGATTCTGAGAGTGATCGAGAAAGGGCTCGCAGATCAAAGGATGATGGTCGCCGCGCCGCCGCCGGCATGGCAGCGACGCCGATGATGCAGAGAGGAGACCAGCTCCTAGGGTTTCGTCCAGGGAAGAAAAGATAAGCCGAGATGATAGTGTTAGGAAGAAGAGTGAGGAGAGTCAAAGAGGGAAGTATGAGAAGGATAAGGAAGTTAGAAGAGAAGGTGATCGACGAAATCCTGATGAGCGAATTGAAGAGCAAAAGAGAAGGCGAGAGAGGTCTCAGAATGTTGACGATGACAAAACTGGACGTGCTCGACGAAATGCTGATGAGATAGTTGATGCCAAGAAAGATCAGGACTTTGATAAAAGAGAAGAGGACGATAGTATGGAAGAAGGTGAGCTTGTGGATAAGAGAGACAATCGCTTAAAAAAGGGGGAAAGAGAGCAGAAAGATGAAAGCCCTCGAAGGCTAGAGAGGTATCGAGATGAGAGAAGGCATAGGGATGAAGAAGATGAGAGGAGAGATGGGCGAGCTAGGAAAAGAGAAAGAGAGAGCAGTCCTCGAAGGAGAGACAGGAACAGAGATGATGACCACCATCATCGGCAAAAAGAGAAGAGCAGAGAGGAAGCCAAAGAAGAGAGTAAGGAGGAAAAGCCTGTTGCAGTTCAGCAGATGCCAGATGCAGGTGAAATCAAGACGGGTGGAATCTACATCCCACCACATAGACTGGCTCAGATGATGAAGGATGTAGAAGATAAGAGCAGTGAACAATACCAGAGATTGAGTTGGGATGCTCTAAGGAAGAGTATTAATGGGCTGGTGAACAAAGTGAATGCTACTAATATTAAGAATATAATTCCAGAGCTCTTCTCAGAGAACCTCATTCGAGGGAGGGGTTTGTTCTGTCGCTCATGTATGAAGTCGCAGATGGCATCTCCTGGGTTTACTGATGTATTTGCAGCTTTGGTTGCGGTGGTTAATACCAAGTTTCCTGATGTGGGTAAGCTTCTATTGAAGAGGATTGTGATACAGCTTAGGAGGGCTTATAAAAGGAATGACAAGCCTCAGCTACTTGCTACAACTAAGTTTATAGCTCATCTTGTGAATCAGCAAGTAGCTCATGAGATCATTGCTTTGGAACTGCTGACTTTGCTATTGGAGAAACCCACCGATGATAGTGTTGAGGTAAAGTTTGGCATTTCCTTTTATGTGCAATGTTCAGGTTTCTATTCTGTATTTAAAGTTTTTGCTCTTTTGCAGGTAGCTGTTGGGTTTGTGAAAGAATGTGGCGCATTGCTTCAAGACTTTTCACCTCAAGGAGTCCATGGTGAGTTAATTCGATCTTCGCTTTCTAAATGTCAAACCTCTGATAGCTTATGCATATATATTGCTATTCATGACGGATAACTTGTGCTCTTGTGTATGGCTAATTACGCATTTGGAACTAGCACAATAAATTTTACATGGTAATTGTCCCATTATTTCTACAGTTCTACTAAGTATGTATATTTGCTTGTTATTTGTGAGAGTCAGAAGTTTTATGACTTGCATGTCCTCTTGTAAGGGGTATTTTTCACATGGTGCTCATTGTTTTTGTGGAACTTGTGAAACCAAGTATGTTACTGCTGACCCATATGCTAAAAAAGTGGAAGGAAGAATGCTTCTTTGTTTCTGTGAATGTTATTGATTATTTTCTGTTCCCTCTAGAACTAAAACTAAAAGTGAATAAACCAAACTTGCAGCGAAGCATAAGATAATTGTTTCTAAAAGGAAGAGCTAACTCATCCTACGATTTATCCTGTAGTTCATCTTTAACTTTTAACTTTCAAAAAAGATAGTGCATAATTGTTATAAACAGTGGCAAATAGGGGTGTTAGCGGCCCCATCCGCAATGGTATTGCCCAATAGCGGTGATATTACGGAATATGCAATTTTTGCTCTCAAAAGTGGCTAATAGCGCGCCATAGTGGTGAATAGCGGGCGATTGTGGATAAAATCTGCTTTCTGACTGCTATTTAAAAGTGGTTTCATGTTTATTTTTTAATTAAACACAACAAGCATTCGCAAGGCCAATGTTTTAAGTCATTATCAGTCGCAATTTTTCTCTTTTGAGTCTCCTCTTCGCGATCCAACTCTAAAGAAACCCTAGCTCCTAAAAAGGTCATTGTCTCCCACTTCATCCCGCCGCCTTTCGTGACTTTCAGCATCTCCTGCGGCCTCCCACAACTTCACTTCCCTTAGCACCTCCTCTTACCACCACAACACCTCTCATCGCCTCTCGTCGTAAGCTCCACCTATTGCAGTCCTCTCACCGCTCACCTCATCTTCTCGAAGACGACGACTCTTCGACTCTTCCAGTCTATTTCATGCTTAGGATCTCTTTACATCATCAAATTTGCATTTTTAGATTTTCTAAATTTTTTTAAAAATATTTGTACATATTTAATTAGACTGTTTTTTGAGATTTTCTATTTTTTTAAATATTTGTACATATTTAAATTAGATCGTTTTTTGACTTTGCGCTTTTGATTGCTATTTTGATGCAATATCCCCAAATAATCGTAGCGCTTGATAACTATTATAAATAGCGGCAAATAGTGTCGTAATAGCGACGCTAATAGTGTTAGCGACTCATTCTGCAATACTATTGCCCAATAGTGGTAATATATTGCAGCATATGCGATTTTTGCTCGCAAAAGTAGCCAATAGCGTGCCGTAGCGGTGAATAGTAGACAATTGTAGATAAACTTCACTTCTTGACCGCTATTTAAAAGCGGTTTTGGGTTTATTTTTTAATTAAACTCGACAAGCATATATAAGACCGATGTTTTAAGTGATTAACAACGGCAGTTTTTTCCTCTTGAGTCTCTTTGCGATCCAACTGTAAAAAAACCCTAGCCCCAAAAAAGGTCGCTACTTCCCACCGCATCTCGCCACCTCCCATGACTTTCAACACCTTTTTGCCACTTCTCTCCACCTCCTCCGGCGTTCGACACCTCCCTTACTAGCTCCTCTCACCTCTTGTCGTGAGCTTCTTCTATTACAATCCTCTCACCACTCAGCTCATCTTGTTAGAGACGACGACTATTCGACTGCTCTAGTCCTCTTCGATATATGTGATAGTTACATGTCTATTACATGCTTAGGATATCTTTACATCATCAAATTTACATTTTTAGATTTTCTAAAATTTTCTTTAATTTTTTTAATATTAGTATATATTTAATTAGATCGCTTTTTGACATTACGCTTCTTACCGCTATTTTGTCGCAATAGCCCCAAATAGCATTAGCGGTGCATCACCATTACACGATACTATCCGCTATCAATAACATGCAGTAGCGACGCTAATAGCGTAAACAGCCCAACCCCTTCTACAACGATATCGCCCAGTAGCGGTAAGATACTGTGGAATTTGCGATTTTCGCTTGCAAAAGTGGCCAATAGCACGCCATAGTGGTGAATAGCGGGCATTACGGATAAAATCCACTCTTTGACCGTTATTTAAAAGTAGTTTCATGTTTATTTTTTTAATTAAACCCAACAAGTATCTGCAAGACCGATGTTTTAAGTCATTACCAATCGCGGTTTCTTTTCCCTCTCTTGAGTCTCCCCTTCGAGATCCAACTCTAAAAAAACCCTAGCCGCCAAAATGATCGTTGCCTTCCACCGTAGCCTACCGTGACTTTCAACATCTTACTGCCACCTCCCACCACCTCCGACACCTCCCTCAGCATATCCTCTCACCTCCACAGCACTTCCTCTCTCCGCTTACCTCATCTTCTCGAAGATTACGACTCTTCAAATAGCCGTGTCTCACTACTATGCGACGCTATCTGCAATCGATAATCTTGTCAAGTGTATACCAATTTACCAACACAAGCATTTTTAATGTAGACTCTCTCATTCTTCTTTGAAGGCAGGTATCCATCAAATAAAAGATGAACTAGCATATTATAAATTTAGAACTTTAATGCTTCACTTTATGCCATTCAGTTCCAAATGATTAATTGGCAACTTCCGCCGTCTCTTGTTCAGTCAACCCCTTTTCCACTGATGTGGACAATCTCATCTGCTTTTTTTTTCATCTGTTGTTTTTATTTTCATTCGTAAGGGCGATGATTCTCCTTCCTTAGATTGATCTTGCTTTATTTATTGGCCTATTAATCGAATCCATTCAGCAATTGGTCTTTCTTATGAACTATTGTTATTTAGTCTATTTTTGTGAGGTTTAACATATTTGGTGGAAGGTTTGACATATTTATTAGACAAACATGATGTGGACTACACACAATAACTCAAGCAAAGTTTTCTCTAACGTAGAGGAAATCATGTATGCCTATAAGTGGAATCAGGGACTAGGGAGCATCTCTAATGAATCCAAAGAAGTTATTCGGGGTTGGTTTCATAAAGATTCATTAGAACGACGGAACAGTCTTGAATTAAGGTTTTTCATTTCTTTGATCTCTTTTCCTTTTTGTTTCTTTCTATATTTTCTTTTTCAGTTTTGTGTGTTTGTGGTTGCAACCTCTGGCTTCTTTGACGGAAATCAGATAGGTGAGAAATGTAATCTGAAGGAGCTGATATGTTGCTGGTTGCTGCTTCAAACAATGCAAAATGTGAGGATTAATCAAATTTTACTTGCAATGAACGAACATAAGAACAATCGGACCTGATGTTAATTCTTGGACAGCATAGCATGCATCTTAACATGGATCTGTGTCTTGATTTTTCAACAATGGAGTGGTGTGGTTTGAAAGCCAATGTGTTGTATATTGTTGTTCTTGAACTCTGATGTTTATGTACGGCACAAATTTGTGGTGTTATATATTTTGGCATCTTATATTTCCTTGTCTACTTTCCTTTTAGTACAATAATATCTGGTTTTTCTGGCTTTACGGGAAATTACTGTCCTTTGTAAACATTTGAGCTAAATTGAATTTTATTCAGTTAAAACATGCCAGGATAAGTTTTTCTTTTGGGAAAAATTTATAGGGACTAAAAATTTTCTGTATGCTTTAAGTTAATTGCTGTCTACCTGAGTGTACAGTAACTTTTTTGAAGGTTTATATTTTGGGTGCAAATATTTACTTAAGCAATTTTCATTAATCTCATGCTAACAAATTTTCTATCTTTTACTGGTTCAGGTATCTTTGAGCGCTTTCGTAGTATCCTTCATGAAGGGGAAATTGATAAGCGTGTTCAGTTCTTGATTGAAGGTCTGTTTGCAACAAGAAAAGCCAAATTTCAGGTATGGTTGTATGCGTGTTTTGTCAACCGAGATATATGCATGTACTCTTAAGATTTAGTGCACAGAAATAACATCACTCTATTTGTTCTTAATTTTACAGGGATTCCCTGCTATCCGGCCAGAACTGGACCTAGTGGAGCAAGAGGATCAGTTTACACATGAAGTATCTCTTGAAGATGAGATAGATTGGGAGACAAATCTAGGTATTTAATTAGTTATATTTGTTTTTCTTCCTTATTTATTTATTAATATTTTTGTTATATGATCTCATCGTTCCTAAGCTTTGCATTCTTCTTTTCATTAAACAGATGTTTTTAAGCCCAATCCACAATTTTTGGAGGATGAGAAAGCTTATGAAGATCTGAAGAGAAATATCCTTGGAGACGAGTCCTCTGATGATGAACAAGGCTCTGATGCATCCTCGGAAGACGAGGATGAAGAAGAATCTGAAGAAGATGATGAAGAAAGCATGAGAATAAAAGATGAAACAGAAACTAATCTTGTCAATTTACGAAGAACAATCTATCTCACAATAATGTCAAGTGTGGATTTTGAAGAGGCTGGTCATAAGCTATTAAAAATCAAACTTGAGCCTGGACAAGAGGTAAATAGTGCATTCTGTGGATCCATTGTTTACTAGCTTATGCTAATAGTTTCTAGTGGTAAATTCTATTTACGCACAGCTAAAGCGTCACTTCTATCTACTTTTTGGAACATTGGCATGTAGCGTTTAGTGGAGAGTTACAGGGATTGTGGTAAAAGATAACTAGATGAGGTTTTAGTCAACCTAAGCTTTGCGAGAAAGTAGCCTAGTGAAATGAAATAGTGAAACTGGATGAAAGCTGTGAACAGAGGGTTGAAAGGTTATTTGTGGGGAAGGTGCTTTCCTTATTGGTACTGGTGCATAACTTAATATTCTCATGCCTTGTCTTGTTTGTGGTATTTAAGGTGTTGATTTGCTATTATATCTTCTCTTTATTTACCGTATTTTTCTTTTGGTAGCAGTTGATTTATTTTTGTTCACTTTCAATTTGTCTGTTCTTTCTTAACCAATGGCACTATGAACTACTTCATAAATTCATAGCTCTTTGTACTTGTTCTCATTGTGGTTCCTATACTGTACCCCTATGTTTATTGTTTGATGCTTGCCAACTGTCACACAGGTCATACTTTGTTGGATTTACTTCTGTTATTTCATATGTTTGATAAAATTTGTTAGTTCTGTTGGCTCTATTCCTATAAACGCTGAGACATTATCAATTATATTCTGTTTACCCTGGAAAGGATTTAGGCATGATGCTGATAATTAACACTCTGATTTCTGATTATCCTGTGACTATTTAGTAGATGACTTAACTTCCCTTTGTTTTTGCCCTTTGTAGATGGAACTATGCATCATGCTGCTTGAGTGTTGCAGCCAAGAGAGAACTTACCTTCGGTATTATGGTCTTCTGGGCCAACGTTTCTGCATGATCAACAAAGTATACCAAGAGAACTTTGAGAAGTGTTTTGTACAGCAATACTCTATGATTCATCGCCTGGAAACAAACAAGCTGAGGAACGTGGCGAAGTTCTTTGCTCATTTACTAGGCACATATGCGCTACCCTGGCATGTTCTTGCCTACATACACTTGACTGAGGAAAACACAACTTCTTCTTCTAGAATTTTCATAAAGATCCTTTTTCAGGTATAAAGATGAATTCTGTGTGCAACCTTTTTTATAGTTTTATTCTTATAGATCTTCCATACTTAGTTCAAGGTCTGCTGAACTTAAACCAATCATTATCCTATTTCTAATGCAGGAACTTTCGGAACATCTTGGTATACGATTGCTTAATGAGCGTCTAAATGATCCTACAATGCAAGACTCACTTGAATCCATTTTTCCAAAGGACAACCCCAAGAATACCAGATTTGCCATCAACTTTTTCACGTCCATTGGGCTGGGTGGCATTACAGAGAGCTTGCGTGAATATTTAAAGAACATGCCCCGCCTCATAATGCAGCAACAAAAGCCAATCTCAGAATCTGATGATGATTCAGGAAGTTCTACTGCTTCTAGTTCAGGTGAATCCAGCTCCGACTCAGATTCTTCTTCAGGATCTGAGTCTGACTCGAGCTCTTCTGATGAAAGCAATAGAAGAGCGAGACATAGTAAGAGAAGGAAGAGGAATTGATCAATGCTTCGGAACTGGACTGTCTTGGTTCTTGTGAATTTTATATTTCACTGCTATCAGGGTGCACATTCTTTTATGTCTTAAGGTACTGCATCTTACTAACATTATTATATATAAAAATGCTTCTTTCTTGAGTTTTGTTTATTTTTTTTACTTTGTTTTTTACTGCACTAATATCTATTAATCTGTACAACAACAACAACAACATCTACTACAACAACAACAACTACTACTATTAATAGCTCCTCTGTTTTTTCAAAGAATATCACATCTCATCACTCTATCGATTATGTCGTCTAGTATATATTAAAGCTAGTTGTTAGCATCATCATTATCAATTTTCCCTCTGCATCAAAATTGTGTCAAAATCATGAGAACTCTATAAAAGGATACCAAGTTATTGTGATCAGCTAATGGATCTGATTTCAGTTCTCCAAGTAATACTGAACTTTTAGCCAATGGCCAACTGCAGCTGAGGATTGTGCCAAATAACATTGATAGTCATACAGTACTCGATAGATCATCTTTAATTAATTGGTCTTAAAACTTAAGATTGTACTTCCAAGAAGAATTTCCTAGACTAGTAAGGTTCTGGAGGTGAATTTTTTCCCTATGGAATTTACATTGATCTTTGAGGTGTAGATCAGGCTGAAGAGACATAGAATTACATCGTTAAGATTTTAGAACCTAGAATCAATTATAACTTGCTATTTTGTTTGGCCAGATGCACCAGAGGATTGTATTCAATATCAGCTGTCTCATCATTTGTAGAACGACTCTAAAGTTTGAATTAACATCTTTTAGGTTGTTTAGTCCTAAATTTATGTAACTTAAAGAGCTAAATTAACGTAGCTTTGAAGGTCCTTGCAACCAGCATCCATTAGTTGACCATTGCTGGGTATTAGGGTAGCTTGTATATTTGGAAAGTCAGAGAAGAGTGTTTGGTCTTGCATTGAAAGATTATAGTTGCAATTGTGTTTTCCTACGAATAAAATCCGTCTGTTCATCGCTGCAATAAAATTACTTTTTCTAATCATAGCATGGATCTCTAGGAAACTCCGCGCAGCCTCTGATGGCGTCCAACTCTCAGTCTGATCTCCAACCTCATAGTTGATTTTGGCCTCATAGGACCTCTCAGCTGACTTTGATCTCATAGCGCCTCAGCTGATTTGATCTCGCCATGCATCACCGTGACTCCGACCTCACAGTCGATTTCAACCTTAGGCATCTTCACTGTTGAAAATAGCGCCCGATAGCACCACAGATTGCGTTAGCGCCCATTACCCATAATGATATTGTCGGAAGTGGTGGAAGATAGCAATCTGTGCGCTATTTGCTCGTAATAGCAGCGTTAGCGTGTAATGGCATTTAATAACGCTTTTCATTAAGGATTCTAAGTTTAATATTCGATTCGAACCCAACCTGTACCTGACCCTTAATTAACTAAAACCCCCTCAACTTCATTTTTCTGTCTACCCTCTCCATTCGACCTCAAAAGATGAAGGAAGAAAAACTCTAATCCCATGATTCTCACCAACTCCGCCTCCTCTTCCCCTCCCCCTCCACCAACTTCGTCACCGGCGACCCTCTTCCTCCTCTCCCCCTCCAACAACATCTCAGCCACTACCTCTTCCTCTCCGACTATGACACCTCAAACCTCAAAACTCCTCTCTGACTGCCCTCCACGTCAACCCCTACACCTCAACCGCAAAACACCCCTCAACTCGAAACCACCCCTCTCTGACTACATCTTCTGCTTCTCCGCCGCCTCCGCCAACTTGGAGCTCACCGAGTTCTCTTTCTCCTCGGAATATCTATGATTCATCAAATATGCATTTGTAGATTTTTTAGATTTTTATTTAAGTTTTCTATTTTTTGAATATATATACATATTTAAGATGAACCGCTATTTGACTTTGCGCTTTTTGCCACTATAGCCCCAAGTAGCCTTAGTGGCGTCTCACTGTTACGCCCTACTATCTACTATCAGTAACCTTGGGCATCTTGTCATCCTTGGCCTTGCCTCGCCATGACTCATACTCAGCTTCAACCTTACTATTGACTTTGATCTTCAGCATCAAATGATCATGGACATCACCTTTTGGCCGTCGTTTCCGCCCGTAAGTCTTCTTCGTCCTGTTGCCCCTAAAAAAAAAAATCCAAAGATGGTTCTTAAGAAGAGATATGGTTGCCTTCACCCTTCAGAGGGCTCTTTTACAATCAGGTGGCACATGGAAAGAGAGATTACTAATAGTTAATTACTTAAGGGACAAAGCGGCTTCAGCAAAATGTTGAAGAAGAGGATGTGAAAAACTGATTATTGATTGTGAGAACAATGTCTTTGCAAACGCTATTAGCAACCATGTTAGTTCAGATACATGCTTGTATACACCATTGTCTATTCTATGCTATTGCCAAATTATACATTTGACGAAGCAACTGAACTAAGCTAAGGATGTAGTTTTCACCGAATAAATTTCAGGGTTTTTAGAATAAGTCTCTAATAAAAGTCATAATTTGATGATACTACTCTGTGAACTATATTTGGATGTATCCATGATATGATGACGCCACTTATTAGGTGTTCCCAGCATTATATTTCCGACCCAATCCTTCGAGCTAAGAGTAAATCGCTGCTTTATCATGCTCTAATCTCCGAAATCTTAGCAAATCGCTGCTTTATCATGCTCTAATCTCCGAAATCTTAGCACATAACTGTATTTTGCTTCTTGTAACTCTAGTTTAGGCTCTGGAAGCTAAGATAATGAGATGCGTGGGGGTGGGGGGGTATTGATTGGGAGAAGTTGGGGCTAAGTGGGACAATTGTTGCAATGGAACAATTTTATCTCTTTGGAATATTTTGAGTGGTGTAAAGTGGGACAATTTAAAGCTTTGATTTGACAATTCATGTAGGATAATTGATGATGTTGCACTTTATTAAAGTACAATATTTATCTATCAATTAAGTCTAAATTAATTTACCTAATTGGTTTAGTATATTATCTGGTATGTTATTATATATAATACATTATTTTACTTTATACTAAAATATAATATAATATATTATAATTACTAATTAATTACAACTATATTTAATGTTATTAATTAATATAATATAATATATTATAATAATATGATATATTATATAATAATTGATATAATATACAAACAATATATTTAATATAATATTTAATCAAATATTATAATATTATGATAGTTACTATAATTTAAATTGAATAAATGATGACATGACTCCTTATTAAAATATAATATTTATAATAATCGTAATATACTATTAATATGTTCAATATTAATATTTAAAAAATATTATTTAATAATATATTACATTGTATTAATTTTATATATCATCATACTTTAATATGTAGTAGATTATTATAATTTTTATTGTAGTAATAAAATATTATTTATTATTATAAAAAGTAATATTATAATAATATAATACTAATATTATAATATATGAAATATTATTAACCAATATGTAATAAATAGGACAAATTTTCAAAACAGACTTCTTTGCCAAAAAAATCCCAAAAACCGACCTATTTTAAACTTAATTTTAAAAACCGATCCAGTTGGGCTGAAACTGGGAAGTTTTTTTACGTGACAAAACTTCATGGGACTTCAACTCCCGTGAAGTTTGGGAACTTTTTTTTCAAAAAATCGACCCAGTTTCAGCCAACTGGGTCGGTTTTTGAAATTAAGTTTGGAACAGGTCTTTTTTTGAGATTTAAGATTCAAAACAGGTTGGTTTTGTAAATTTGTCCATATGTAATAATGATATATAATAATGTTATATTAGATAATATTATATAATATTTTGTTATCTTACGTTATAATAGAATTTTATAATATAATATAATTAAGATATATTATATATTATAATACAATTAACATATATTAGATATGTAATAAATTAGTGCTTCAAAATTATCCCACTTTTCTCATGATTGTCCCAAAGTTAAGAATGGGGTAAATTTTGGAGGTTGAGACAAAAAGTTTGTTTAGAAGTGGGATAATTTTGGGAAAAGTGGGGATAATTGTCCCAATCTCATTGGCCCAATGAACAACACCATAAAATAAAGTCCCAATCCCATTGTCCCGATGAATAACACCATAAAATAAAATCCCAAAAATTAAGTGAAATCTCAATCCCATTGTCCCGATGAATAACACCATAAAGTAAAGTCCCAAAAATTATCCCACTTACCCCAAAATTAGACCAACTAACAAACCCCCCTTAGTGTTTATTGGTGCTTGCATGTATTTTCACAATTATCGCTGTGCAACTGGGAGGATCTTCAAATTTTCATAAGAATAGCAATTGGATATCTTTTCTTTCATTGTACTGGTTTCCATTACTTTTTATTGCAAGAAACAACATCGGAGGCAAGTGACCTTAATCATTTGGTACTGTAAAATTTCTCTCCTTTCGCTGTTCTTGCAGTGAGCTTGCACAATTAAATTCTGAATAAAAGCATTCAATTGAACATGCTTTACGTGAGTGTGATGTTGACCATCGGTAGATTTTCTTACTTCAGTGAAACGTGTGATATTTATTGAAATGATAGTGGTTTACCTATCGATTTTGGTTCAGTTTAATCTTTCATTCGACAACATTTGAACTGATCATCCGCCTTGGTTGTGGGATTTGTGCAGATATTTCTCAGCATATTTGTGAAGCTTGCAGTGCAGAAATTCAGACAGTATGGCTTAAGTTTTTATCTTTTCTGAAGTATGGCGAGTTTTCGATATCTTTTTGAGTTAAAGATTTGGTGTTGTAAGGGAGGGTATGCATCAGCAAAGAGCTGCTGTGCTCCCTCCCGAAGCGTTTGCTGCTTTCCTTCATCCATCTCTTGCATCTACATAGAGGCGAACACGATATCAGAGAGAAGAAGTTGATGATCCGTGATGTAAAGTATAATAGAATTATCTAGCGGAGAGACCAAGTGGGGTTCTGTTTCCTGTTGATTTCTTTGTCCACCTATGTATAAGAATTATTATGAATTCCAGGGAGGTGGTTTAAGCTTGCGTGAATTATACATGATGGGATTCGTTGCAGCCTCTTCCTTGGACCTCGAGCAGCATTCTTCACTTTGTACAATGATGAAAGATGATAACTATGTTTTTTATGCTTGGTATGTGAAACATACAGGTTATTATTGTTCCGGATTCAAGCGTGTGTCTATACCTTTTCTGCTGTTTCAGCTTTAATTTGAGAACCGGCAGGGCCTTTGTTCGATTAATATTAATTTTTAAGGATTTTTTCCCCCTAGAAACCACCTTTGAAATAGGGTAATTATACAGAAATTATTCATCAATATCGATTTATATATAAACCACTTTTAATGTGGCAGTTTCCACATCCAAGCCGAAAACTTAACTGAGCTTAACAAATTCACTTTCAAGGTACTAACTTATTTTTGGTTATGTTTTGGTCCAGTTATATACCTAGAACCTGATTTGTTAAGGTTAGTTTTTGTTTTTCAGTGAAAAGTTTGCTTGAAGGTGATTAATTAGAACACAAACTCACTTTAATGGTGGCGTATGTATAAGTTTATATTGACAGGTAATTTCTGTATAATTACTCCATCTTAAAGATGTTTCCAGGGGCAAAAAAAAAATCTATTTTTAACTGAGATCCTCTATTCTCCCTCAATTTTCAATCTTGTCATGTAAACTCTGCTTGACGAGAAGTGCTTGAGAGTTGTAGGAGAAATTAATCAAATATCGTTAACTTATACATAAACTCATTTATTTTGATAGATCATATAGATGTTAATGAAGAATGACTACTTAGACATGATCATCTATTTTATTTATGCTTTTTGAAGCTTAAGCAGAATAAAGTACCTGCTATAGCAGATTACTCTTACCACGTATCAACCCTTATGTAAACCCATGCTACAATTAGGGTTGGGCATGGGCCGGGTCGACCCGCGGGCTGACCCGGCACAGCCGCCATAGTTTACGACCTGGCCCGACCCGACCCATGATATACCCGGGTCACGGGTTGGGTTGGATCTAGCCCTAGACCCGAGATCAGAGAAACAGACCTAGCACATACCTGACCCAGCCCACACACGACCCACCTTGGCCCGACCCGCCCTGGCTCATGATATATTTTTTGGTTGGACTAGTTATTCTTTTAGTCCTTTGGGTTTGCAACTACCTGTTCCTTTAGCCCTTTGGGTCTAAACTAGCTCCCAGCAAAGCCAAAAGTCATAGGTATTTGGCTCATGGGCCTTTTGATCCACTGAGAAATAAAGCAGTGATATTTAAAAGTTTAATACTAGTTTAAAAGTAGTTTAATACAAGTTTAAATTACTAAAAAATAAATCAGAAATAATTTTATAGTTGTAAATACAATTTTAATATAATTAAAAAGGTAAAAAAGTAGGAAAAATTTTGGATGAAAAACCCATGGGTCGACCCATAACCCACGGGCCGCGGGCCGGATCAGACGCGGAATTAGAGAAATAAACCCGGCCCATTTTGACCTGACAGGATCCGGGTCGGACCTGACCCGACCTTGAACCTGACGGATTCGGTCACGTATCTGAACCGGCCCGGCCCACTCCCATCCCTAGCTACAATTATATAGTTAAAGAGTTCATAATCAAACTCAAAAAATGTAAGAAAAAAGATAACACATGGCGCTAAAAGATGAAGATAAGGAATTTGTGAAAGCTATAATTACAGAGACACTCCATTGCTTTATCTCGAAAAAGAATCATTGATGTAGGACTCCAAATTGTGCTCTCAGTCCATCCTTTGCTTGGTGTCACTCATTATTAGGGGGAGAAAATGAGACTCTGTCAACCAACACCTGATGAGTCTTGTCAATCGCAGTCAACTTCTTCATGAAGGTACCCCTCTCCAAGTTCTCCGATCAAAAGCCTTAACACGTTTTAGCTTAATAAATATCTACCATCATAAGTCAAACTTTTTGATCTGTGGTTTCAGATCCTCTTCACTATCAAAATAGTGGCAGTGTGGTCACTATATAATCACAACTACTGATTATATAATTTGTAACTGTGATTTTTTCTTTGGCTACAAATTAGAAACTAGTACAATACAAGGGGCTATGATGAGTATTAGATTTAGACTGTATCAAAACTGTATGCTTGATAATTAACGATTTAAATTAAAAGTAGTAGTTTTTTCATTATTTTTTTTATAGTGAAGAGAATTGAAATTCTTAATCTGTACATCTCTTCCCGCTCAATAAATCATCGGTCATGCAGAGTTTTGTAAGAGAGGTTTGAGCCCCGTGTTATAAGAGAGAGAGAGAATGACCCTTTTAGGAGTCATCAGTTTTGATGAAAGTTTAAAAGAAAGGACCCAAACTGTTTTCCATTGAGTTGCTAAGAATGCAGGTTAGACAAGGACATAAATGGAGTAGGTTATCTCCACGAGTACGTATCTTATCGCGATGTTTTTGAATTATAAAAGAGTCACATAAAAATCTCAAAACTATTTCTCCAATCTTTCATGCTCGTGTACAGAAATTCGAGCAGAATTATATGTGTTTCTCAGGGTGCATGCGCTTAGAATTTGGTCGGGTATATAGAAATAGCATACATATACTTTCAGCCACATCACAATTTCAACATACATGTTTAATTGAAACATTGAATGTTGATTAAAAAAAATAGCCTATAAATATGTGAGTTGCATCGAAACGGGAATTTTATAAACTACATAATATTGCAAATGCATATATTGCTCACGTCCTAACTAAACATATTCTGTTTAAACTCCCATGTACTCACGTTATCGATCCAAACCTTTTGAAGGCATATTATTTCTAATTAAAACAGATCACTTCTGATGCTATTCAACTGTTCAAAAGTACATTAGAAGAGATTATAAAAATCAGGGTTAATTTTAGAAAAACCCCCTAACTTTCTAGATCATCCCCCTCAACTTTTAAAATATGGAGTGTATCACAAAACCCCTTTTATCTTTCTAGTTTTTTTAAATAACCCCCTAAAATTATTAATTTAAAATATGCAATGACTAAAATACCCCTTTGAGAAAAATTCATATGACTTTAAAAACCCCAACTCAATCAAAATAGTAGACTTATGTTCGATGGGCTTTGATGAGGAAATTAATCTTCAAAAGAAATTTAAAAGTTTCAATTATTTTAAACATTACAAGCATGGATAAATAGAAAATAAAAGAAATTTAGCATTTCAAAACAGAAAGAAAAAAAATAGATATGCACGTAAACCTAACAATGAAGATGGAGGAATAAGAAGAGGGGGAAATAAAATGAAAGTTATTTTTAACCAAAAAAAAGTTTAAAATAAACAATATGGTAAAAAAAAATTAACGTCTTAGGAAAAATATGGTCCTTTTAAAGTATTTGTTCCTTTATATTTAAATTATATTAGTTCAGGGGATTAAGTAAGAAAAGTTGAGGGGGATAAATAATATATTGAAAGCTGAGGGGGTTATCTATAACAACTTCATAATTGAGGGGTTTTTTTTTCCAGAGTTAGACGTTTGGATAATAGAAGTATTGGGAGTAAGAAGTAGGTTATAGAAGTAACTTTCAAAACTATAAAGTAGGAAGTAGTGAAAATAACATTTTTTTGTTTGTTTTATATATTTTTAGAAGTAATGGAAGTAGAACTTCTTCCTCTTCATTTACTTTTTTTGTTTGGATAACATTTAGAAATATTATTAGGAAGTAATTTTATCAATGAAAAGTTGTTAGAAGTAACTAATAAAGGAAATATTAATAAAAAATTATTTATTTCCTAATTAATATGCATTTCAACTACTTCCGAGCTACTTATGAGTATTGAGGATTGGAAAAATATTTTGGAAGTAAGGATGACACGTAGGCGCCACATAAGCGTTTAAGGAAGTATTTGAAGTAAGTTTTTCAAAGAACCAAACACATTTTTTTGCTTGAAAGTAGCAGAAGTAACCTCTACTTCTTTTACTTCAGCTACTTCATAATTACTTCGGTGCAAACAAACATGCCCTAGCTAAGAGAGGTTTTGCGAGACGACCCATAGTTAAGGGGTTTTCCAAAAATTAACCCAAAAAATTAATCCCGGCATATGGTGCGCGTGTAAAGAGAACGAAGAACGATCACTTTCGGTTGAGCGAAAAAGAACCGAACGTGAGAAACCGCCTCTCACTCCCCTGCTAAATCCTCTCTCTAAACTCCCTCTCTGATCTCATCAATGCAATGGAGGAGACTCTAAACTCCCTCTCAACAGACTACCTTAACCTCCTCGTTGACGGCCAGGCATTCTCCGACGTCACGCTGTCAGCGTCGATGCGCCGCCCTCATCCACCAGCCCACCGTCTGCGTCCTCGCAGCGCAGCCTCTTCTTCCACAAATTCTTCTGCAGTCTGCAACGTGCCACATTGCCTACACAGTACCCTACTACTAATGCTTCAGTCGTTGGTGTCGTCCCCGTGAATTCTGTGAGCTATGACGTATTCTTGCTAGTCCTGCAGTTTCTGTACAGCGGGCGGATCTCTTTCGCGCCCTTGAATCACGAGCAGTCAGCCGTCGACCTGGTCCTTGACGTGCTTAATGCCGCGAGGTCCTTCGACGTCGAGCAACTCGTTATGCTCGCACAGGTAAGTAACGCCTGTTTGGCGATCTCACTTCCCGCTCCGGTCCATTTTGACGAGTATCCAACTCCGATGAATATCCCTTTGAAACTGGTTTTTCTATTTTGATCCATCGATTCGCCCCCCCCCCCCCCCCCCCCCACGCGCGGATCAAAACAGAATGCCAGTACTTCAACTCGAAAACGGGGTCAGGATCGGTCCTGACCCGAGTTTTGGGGAGTTCGCCGACTGGAGTCTTGAGACTGGGTTTTGTTAGTTGAGTACTGTGTTGCAATTCTAAGCAATATTCAGTACTTGAGTGAGTACTGTTTGATGTGCTGGTCACCCTAGGTCCCTAGCTAGCTACCGTCAGCTCTTCTCTAATTTGAGCTCACCTTTCGAATCATATGCAGACATTTTTTTTTTGCTTGATTGTACAGTTTGTACTATCTTCTTGTTGTTACGATAAAGTTGATAAGCGTCCTAGACAAAGTACGGAAAACAGCCTCCAACATGATAAATTGTCAATTGTACTAGCTATACCCTTTTTTTTTTGTTAGGACAAAATTGTCAATTGCCAAAGTAAAGCCATCCCAATTCCTAGGTTAAAAACCTTATTAAGTAAAAAGTGCTAGGGAACAACTATTCCTAAGTCCAGATTCCCACGGTCCGGAGATCAAACTATAAGTTTACAAGATGGAAAAAAACACAGCCGAGAAGAAAGAATATCAAGATTTATGTAGACCTATATCCACCGGGCAACAGTACGTGATTCTGCACAATGTATGAGGGAGAAAAATACAAGACGAAATACACATCTCTCTCAATCCCTCAACCTCGCAACATACATATGTAGCCACTCATATTCTATTCAAAACCCCTAAATCTCATCTCGAGCCCTCTCAAATGAGAGATTTATGTAGTGTCAAACCCTAGGACTAACTAGGTCCAAAGGCTATCCGGGCTCAAAGCCCAATGGATATTTAAAAAGAGACAAATGAGTCAATAATAAAGAGCTCGCTCTTCCTAATATCTTCTTCAGTATAGTTCTTCGAGTTAAAAACATTATAGTTTTTATTTTTTTTAAATGAGGCAGCATAAATGTGAGACTACAACACTAGCATTACAATATTTGGCTGGATCCAATGCTAGTGTCGAGCCAGGTAATTGTTGGGGTTTCGAGGACTAACACAAATGCTGAGAGAGAAGGCCAAACACAATCAAAATAACGGCACGAACACAAACAAACGAATTTTACGTGGTTCGACAAGTTGCCTACATCCACAGGGCAAGAAGGGGATGCGTTTTCACTAATAGAGAATGAGAGTACAAATAGAGATTACAAATTCACTCAAAATCTCTCAAACAAACCTCTCAAAACTCTCAAACAAAACCCTAACCAAATTGCTCAGAAAACTCTCTTTTCTGTGCACAAAACAAACCCCTTTTCAACTCTTTTTTTCTCTTATCTAAACCGTTATATATATAGAAATCCTAAAACAAAAAACATACTAGGAATTCTAATACAAAAAACAAAACAGATTAGGAATCCTAATAACCTGTTACCAAAACAGATTTAGAATCCTGTTATCAAAACAGATTAGGAATCCCAATAACATGTTACCAAAACAAATTAGGAAACATATTAGGAACCTTCTGTCCAACCGTAATGACTTTCAACATTAATTGTATTAATATTGTATTGTCAAATGGGACTAGTCTAATTCAAAATCAGTCCAAATAAGCATATATGTAGATGTTAGAATGCGTATAGTCTCACACAAAGGATCATAGAGATGTTACGTATGTATAGGTTAATTTATTGAGATTTTGAATATGTCGTTCCAAATTAATTAAGCCTAGCATTTAGGGATGAGTTATCCAAAATCAAACTGTACAGTCTCAAGTTCTTCTTCTTCTTCTTCTCCTTCATGCAGAAGGAGCTAGAGAGCATCGTGGAAAATGCCTCCATTGAAGATGTGACGAAGGTCCTCCTCGCCTCAAGAAATCAAGAGCTGCACCATCTGTGGACAACCTGCTTGCACCTTGTGGCCGACTCCGACCTTTCCCCAGAGATCCTCACTAAAACCCTCCCCATTGACGTCGTCGCCAACATCGAAGACCTCCGAATCAAATCCTCCCTTGCCCACCATTCCTCCCCCTTCCATCAAACCAGCCACTATCAAATCCACCGCATGCGTTGTGCCCTTGATTCCTCAGACGTAGAGCTTGTCAAGCGGATGGTAATACTAGCTAATTATCAGTCTCTTCCATGATAACGAAGCTTCAAAGTTATAATAATAATGGTTTAAAGGAATTATGCTTTTAACATGTTTTCGCGGGTTGACATTAAACTTTTGTACCACTTTATGTCTGATATTTTTTCTATAGGTTCTGTTTTAGATGCATAAGTCCTCAAGAATTTGAACCTGGGCTATTCTGATATTATCTTAAATCTTTTGTACTATATTAAAACTTTGAACTTATGATGAGTATAAAGGGCCATACTTCTATACTTTATGTCATACACTTGCAGATTGAGTGTAGATTTCGTGGTCAGAAACCTAGCTATCTTATTTTTAAAAAGAAATTACATGTTAGCTGGTAGAATTTAAAACAGATATGATACTGTCGTAAAGTCTATTGCACAACATCAAAATATCAAGTTGTGATAATAATTAATTATAATTCAACAGTCCAACCTAATTCAAGTTGGACCTTTTTTCTGTAACTATATTCGTTAGGATACATATATAGTTACTCAAATCTATAATTGAGTGGATATTGTTACGAATATGGTTTTATAGTGAAATATCAGGATCCGTATCCAAAATATCCTGATACATATTAGTCATGCTGTTACGATAGTTTCAATCCTTAGATTATGAATCTGAGATTAATTTTGATGATCAAGATGTCTAATCTTAGCTTTTCAGATATAATGAATATATTAATGAACTATTTTCTATCATATGAACTATACTTTTTCAATAGTATCTAGTCCTCTCGTATCCGTTTTGTATCCGCGTGCATATCCGCTTATGTATCCACATACATATTTGTATCAGATTTTAGCGGATATAGATATGAATTTTTTTACCAAGGTATATTTGTATCTGTATCCGCATCCAAGACGGGTAAGCGGATATGGATATCGTAAGTATCATATTGGAGCTATATCCAGACCGAATGCACCCCAAGCTGAAACCCATGCATGTCAGTTTGCATAACTTTATGTCTTAAAATTTGTTTCAAATGCATGTATGGTGACATTTAAATCAAAATTATTTGATACTATGCTAATTGCATTATATCAAAACTTTAAAGTTATGAAAATAATGGAAGGGTCATATTTTTTACGTTTGACAGGTAATGACCGAAGGTCTCAACCTGGACGATGCCCTCGCACTGCACTATGCTGTTCAGCATTGCAGCAGGGACGTCGTAAAGGCGCTGCTGGAGCTCGGCATGGTCGATGTCAACTGTGCCAACGGTCTAAGCGGGAAAACCCCGCTGCACGTGGCGGCAGGGATGGTGAGCCCGGACATGGTGTCCGTGCTTCTCGACCACCATGCGGATCCAACTGTCAAGACCCTCAACGGCATGACTCCAGTTGACATCCTTCGGTCGATGAATGCAGATTTTTTGTTTGAGGGTGCAGTGCCACGGATGAGGCACGTTGAGCGTAATAAGGTGAGGTTTTGTCTTGAGCTCGTGCAGTCGGCGGCAATGGTAATGTCAAGAGAGGCATCAGCCGCAGCCGCGCCGCCGATGGCAAGGAGGGGAGATGATGAGAGTAGGGTTGTGAGCTTGAGCTTGGATTCAAGAATGGTACAGCTGAACTTGGGGATGGAGTCCCAATGCAGTGACACGTTCACTCATCATCATTTACCCTAGTTGAGGCATTGCAACTTATACAAATTGCAACTGTTTTTCTTCTTCTTACTTTGGACATTGATTAGCATTGTTTAACTTGGCTGTTTAAATTGGATTTTTCTGATTTTATTCTCTTTGATTATGTTTAATTTGAAACATAAGAATCTTTCAATTTCAAATCATATGATTTGCGTATACAAATCTCTTTTATCATTATTGTCGTTACTTGAACCAGTCATTCGTATCATTTTCTATGGAAAGTAAAAAAAAAGCATCTCCTTCTAAAGGTTCAACGCTATCTACAGAAAGCCGAGATACGATAAAGATTTTCTTTGGTTTGGATATGTTACACTAGTTGTAATAGAGTAGGGATGGCAAAATGGACCCAAAACCAATTGCCCACCCATATCCACCCGCCAAATGAACCATACAAACCCACCCATTTAGTTAAATTGGTCATAAATGGGTGGGTATATTTTCTATTAAAGATAAATGGGTCATTAATGGGCGGGTTATTACCCACCCATTTACCCGTTTAGATGGATATTGTTTTAAAAACACCATCAAAGCTTCAACAATTACAAAACTTATTTTTAAAAGTTAAAAATTATAGAAAATACTTAAAATGACTAATAATCTCTTAAAATTTTGAGATTTGCAAAAAACACCCTTAAAGTTTAAAATATTTAAAAAATGCCCTCAAGAGTTAAAAATTATAAAAAAACTATCAAAATTTTCTAACCTCACAGATGACACATGAAATTCAAAAATTACCAACAGCCCCCTAAAATTTTATAATTTGCAAAAATACCCTTAAAGTTGTAGAAAATGAGAAAAACACCCTCAAGACTTCAAACTTACCAAACAATCTTAGAATTTTCTAAACTTGCAAATGACATATGAAATCTAAAAAATTTCAATAGCCCCCTATAAATTTAAAATTTGCAATTAGCACCCTCAAAGTTTTAAATTTTTAGAAAAACACCCTCCATAGTTTAGAATTACAAAACCATCCTGAAATTTCAAAACCTACAAATGACACATGAAATCCAAAAATTACTAGCAGCCCCCTGTAAATTTATAATTTACAAAAAGCACCCTCAAAGTATAAAAATTACAAAAAGCACCCTCAAGAGTTCAAAACTACAAAACAATCTTAGAATTTTCTAAACTTGCAAATGACACATGAAATCTAAAAAAAATCGGTAGTCCCCTATAAATATCAAATTTACAAGTAACACCCTCAAACTTTTAAAAATTGCAAAAAACACCCTCGATATATAAATATAAAAATTAGGCGTTTACAATTCTTCGAAGAAGGAGCAAACAAGTGGCTACACATGTTTTCGTATCTAATCATTTATGTTGTTATTGATGATGCGATTAATATTGATTTTGAAATTAATGCATACAATACGTAAATCAATATAGACGTCAGAAGTTAATTCAAGCAGAACTTTTAGTGCCAAAATTTACTACAGGAGATCGTTTATTATGGAACAGTTAAAATATGAACGAAAACAGTAACCTTTAGAATTTGTCAATTCATTTAGTACATAGTAAGAAACAATTCTTTTTGTACATAGTAATAAAATTTACGATTTTGTAAGCTCATTAACTTTTTAGATTGATAGCGGAACAACCAGGGTGTTTTCTCATTACATTATTTTATAAAGAGGGCCCTCTATATATGATTTACACGTGTAAACCTCTTCCATTCGTGATTCTCCGCCAAAATCTTCGATCATAAATTTTTTCCCTTAAAAAGTTAAAAAAAATGGACACCTTGAAAGTTTGTAAAAAACCCTCTAAAAGTTTGCAAAAAAACCCCTGAGAGTTTTCAGAAAACCTCCTAAAAGTTTACAGAAAACCCCCTAAAAGTTTGCAAAAACCCCCCTGAAAGTTTACAGAAAACCCCCTAAAAGTTTACAGAAAAACCCCTAAAAGTTTACAGAAACCCCCTGAAAGTTTGCAGAAAACCCCCTGAAAGTTTGCAGAAAACCCCCCTGAAAGTTTGCCAAAACCCCTTAAAAGTTTGCAAGTAGATCCCTGAAACTTACATATATATAGAAGCATCATAATCATAACTAAATGGGTTATTGGGTTACCCATGAACCACCCATTTAGTAAATGGGTGGATGAGAACCAACCCATTTAGTAAGTGCTAAATGGGTCATAAATGGTTAAGTGGTCATAAATGTGTCCACCCATTTATGACCCAACCAAAACCCAACCAAAACCATCCATTTGCCATCCCTATAGAGTTTGAAGGGAGGGATAGGTTAGCTCCTGAAATTGTATTTATATACACTTCTTAGTAAGCAAGGAGAGGGGTAGGGATGTCCAAACGGGCTCGCAACTACGCATTCAGGCAGGGCAAAAGGCTTTGCTCGGATCCTGGGCCCCGATGTATCGGGCTAGGTCAGTCCAGGTCCGGGCGGTTGCGAACCGGGTAGGCCCTGCCCGGTTATTTTTGTTTTTATTTTTTGGTAAGAATTTATGATCTTTTCACAAAAAATAAAAAATTCAAAATTTTGATTAAAAACATGTAACTTTAGAAGTATTTAAAAAAGATGTGAAATTTTTGCAAAGAAATTCAATCTTATTATTAATCACTTAGAATTTTACAATTTACAATTTTCAGAGAAAGTAAACAAATCAAAAACAAATTCTATATCATTTATTAATTAGTACCAATTATAATTTTTTTTTGAATTTGCATCATAATAGATGAATATATCCCAACTATGTGAGCACCTCGTCATGATCTATATCAATATCTATTGCAACTCTTTTCAAAATCAATTTATTATTGATTTACAATTCCAAAACTAAAATTTACAAATAACTTTCTATTCTTATTTGGCAGCATCTGCTATCATCATATATTGAAGTCTGCCTTCAATATTATAAAATAGTTGATGTTTTGACATCTCTTTTTGGAAATCAGCCAATATTATAAGCACATTATCGCATGTACGGGAAATAGATAGGGTGATGCATTCTGATCATCAATCAAACATAAGATGCATTTTGAAGCTAGGGTAGAGATCTGAACTATTAGTAAATCATGAGCCATGGTGGAAAACACATGATATGAAGTCGTTCCATATGCTTAATTTTCACTATAATAAAATATCAAACTCCTAATTATTCTGACATTGAACTAAAGGTGTAGCTAAATATTTTTCAAGTTTATAAATGTCACTTGCATATGACAATCTACCACTATTACCACCACTACCTCTATTAGTTAGTCTATCTACTAACATCCATCTGTCAAATAAACACGATCCCTTACTCGATCTAAATCTTGTTGTCGTAGCAGGTGTAGCTTGAGATCTTCCGCCATGTCTAGCTAAATACTCTTCATGTAGTTTTTAAAAATAATATCTGATTGTGTTATGATGAGTAAGAGTAGTAACAGTCTTTGCTGTATGAATTTCTATTACCATGTTTTCATATAAAGAATTCAATAAATGTTGGAGAACAACGTCCTTCAAGCTATATCAACAAGAACGTCCAAACCAAAAATAATAGGAATGTGTCTGAAATATTTATCAGTCTTTCCATTTGTTTACTCATATCTGAAAAATAATCGTGCATGTGTTAATTATTAAAAAAAGTTCTGAAGATTGAAAACTTGTAACGTAGCTTGCACTGCTTGATTTTCAACTTTTAGCGACGGACAAATCCGTCGCTATAAGTCGTTTTTCCGTCGCTAAAACTTTTAGCGACGAAAAAATTAAAATTCCGTCGCTAAAGTTTCGACGCTATAAAAGGGGTGCCTAAAAAGACTTTTGGCGACGGAAATTCCGTCGCTAAATTTTAGCGACGGTTTATTAGCGACTGCTTATTGGTCGCTATTTTTAAAAAATAAAAAATTAAAAAAAACAATAGCGACGGATATTCCGTCGCTAATATTTCTTTAGCGACGGTTTTTCCGTCGCTAAAGAAATATTAGTGACGGAAAATCCGTCGCTATTGTTTTATGAAATTGTACTGATGTGATTTCGTGCATGTTTTCCGTCGCTAAATAGTACTTTAGTGACGGAATTTCCGTTGCTAAAATTGTTTTTAGCAATTGATTTTCCGTCGCTAAAAATTAAAAAAAAAATTTGGAAAATTTTTTGAAAATTGAAAATACCCTGTATAATATCGATAATAATTTTTAAAAACCTGTTCAATCAGCAGAAGAAAGCTTCAATCTTACGCAAATATCACATCTCACACATATATCACACTGTAGGCTGTCTAAAAATCACAATAGATAGTTGGTCCCCCATCAAACACCGATGATGGAAGTTACAATCTGACGACTTCCAGAAGGCTACAATTTGAGGACTTTCACGTAGAAGGCTACAATCTGACGACCTTCACGACAACTGATGAAAGCTCTAATTCGACAGCATTCATAATCAACATCGGGAGTTACAATCTGACGACTCTCATATTTACAAGAAGCCAAGACGAAGATCACAAGAGGACGATCTGTGCAAAGTTCTAGCAAAAGAGACTACAAATTGACGGTCTCTTCATATTAGAATGCAAATATCTCTCAAACCGTGAGGAATTTGGCGAAACGGAGGAAGCGAACCGAAGCCTTTGGCTAGGTTCGGATGGCCCCGTCTCGTCGAGATAGCCGATTTTCATATGTAATTCGTCCAATTCCGACGTACGGTTTGAAAGTTATGACCTGTTCTTCGTAGCAAGTTATGTTCTGAAGTCCGTCTGCAAGACTGGACTTCGTCAGAACATCGGACTTAGCCTGAAGCTCGCCGAGCCCACCTAAGGCTCACCTCTGCATCCAAGATTCAAAACGCAGAGGTCGAAAACGCAGAGTTAATCTCTAAAACAGTACGAACTGTGCGTTTTCAGCCTAAAACAGGCTTAACTCTGCGTTTTCAATATCAAAACGCAGAGTTAATCTCTTAAACAGGCCCAACTGTGCGTTCAGCCACCAAAATAGGCCCAACTCTGCGTTTTTAGTCTAAAAATGCAGAGTTCGGGCCCTGAACGCTATTTTTCAGCGTTTGACTCGTTCAAAGCACGCAATAAACAGTTCCAGGAACTGTTTTTCCCCCACGATTGGAGGGATTTTCGCCCCACTTAAGAGCGGATTAAGGGGGCAGTTACCACCCCTGAATCCCCTATAAATAGTGGGAAACTCAACTGAGTTCAGATCCTTCTTTTTTGCCGCGTTCTGCAGCAACAAGGAGTTTTGGAGACCAGCAACAGGAGCTTCTTCCTTGGCTTATTAACCGAACTTTCGGTTCAAATCAACTCTTTTTCAAGAGTTCAAACTCGTTCAGAGTTATCAACTCGATCAGAGTTCAAAACTTGCTCTGCAAGTTCTTCTAAAACTCGTTCAGAGTTATCAACTCGATCAGAGTTCAAAACTTACTCTACGAGTTCTTCTAAAATTCGTTCAGAGTTATCAACTCGTCAAGAGTTATTTCAAAACTTGCCGCGCAAGTTCTCCACAGCGTCAAATCGTGAGGAGAAGACATCGTTCCAGTGAATCAAGACGTTCGGATCGGCAACGGAGAGCAAACTCGACGCGAGCATTCGAGGGAGGCACTCCATCGCCACCGTGAAGAACCCAGAATTAAACAAAGGGGAGAATCAAATTCGTTCTCCTCTCTTTTGTAATCGGAATCCAAATTGTAATTGATTTTGAGAGGAATACAAGTCAAAATTTTCTTTCATTGTCTTTCTACTGCAAATTTCCAACAAACACACACATTTAATTCAATAAAAGCAAGTAAAAGTTTCTCGACAGGTACATAATAAATATTGTTTATACAATACAAGAAATTATTTTCAAAATTATGTTAAGGACAATCAATCCTCTTGATCATCATCATCATCATCATCCTCAACACCAGCCACATTATGACTACCCCCGGCTGCACCTTGTGAAGAATTCCCAGCCTGTAAATATAAATCAAATGTTAACAAGTGTGTGTAATAAGAGTACAAATATAAATATACTACAACACAACACCACAACATCACAACACAACACCACAACATCACAACACAACACCACAACACCACAACACCACAAAACAACAACACTATACCATCACAACACAACAACACAACACCACAACACCATAACACAACAACACTACACCATCACAACTCAACACAACACTACACTGCACAACACATCACCACACATCACACCACAACACAACAACACCAAGCTTATATTTTCTCTACCAACCCACCAACCAATACCACCAACACTACGCACGCATACACCATCAACAACACTACGCACGCAAGTATAAATTTTGAGGTTTGTGTTAGGGTTAGAGTTAGGGTTTGTGTGTAACAGTTTGTATTAGTGTGTATCAGTATGTACGATATCATCTAATTAAAAAAAGTAAAGTATATATATTACCTGTGACGACAGAAAATGTCTCCTATATGCCTCCTGAGCCTCCTGAGGCAGAGTCGACATGAATTGTGTGAACTCCAATACGGTCTGCTCCCGGCGCCTCCGTTCTTCCTCTAGAGCCCGTTGATATGTTGTTTGCTGCGACTGCCAATCTTCAATCGCTTTTAATCGCTGCTCCATCGAGTCTTGATATGAACTACTTCCTGGTGTTCCTTGTGGTGCTACAGACTCGTAGGTGCTACTAGACTCATGCGGCCTCTGCTCGGATCCTCTCCACCGATATCTGTTCTTCCTACTAGGTCCAATGACCGTCTCGATGATGGAGTCCTCATCCTCTCTACTTAGCCGGGCAGGAGTGTTAGAACAGAGCTGAGACTGAGTCAATTGCTCCTGTACCTTGGCATGTAATTTCTCCTGTGATATATCAAAACAACCCGGGCAAGTCGACTTAATAATGATGCATTGATATGAAATTGAATATATAAATGAACTGCTACTTACAGCCAGATCCTTATTCTTTGCTTTCTTCTCTTCATCGGCGTAATTCGGGCTCCAGGAAATCAGAATACGATCTGCAAAAGTCAGAATACGATCCTGTACGCGTATGTGACAAGTAAATAAAGAGATTATATATAGTATTTATTGGACAGTGTTTGTTGGAAAAATAGCAAAGAAGAGAATAAAGAAAATTGACTTGGATTCCTTTGATCTCGATTACAACTTGATTACAAAAGAGGAGAGAACGAATTTGATTCTCTCCTTTGTTTAAAACTGGGTTCTTCTCAGTAGCGATGGAGTGCCTCCCTCGAATGCTCGCGTCGAGTTTGCTCTCCGTTGACGATCCGCACGTCTTGATTCACTGGAACGCTGTCTTCTCCTCACGATTTGACGTTGTGGAGAACTTGGGTGGCAAGTTTAAAACTCTTGATGAGTTGATAACTCTGATCGAGTTTGAACTCTTGAAAAAGAGTTGATTTGAACCGAAGATCGGTTAATAAGCCAAGGACAGAGGAAAGCTCTGGTAGTCGATCTTAGCTGAGGATGAACGTCGATCTCCCTCTTGCTGCCAATTCTCAGATCTGAAAAATCCAGCCAAAAACCCCCGCCCTCAATGGTCGATTCAAGCCAATAAAAATCCAACCTTTAACTCAGTTGAGTTTACTCGCTTTTATAGGGGATTAAGGGGGTGTAACTGCCCTCTAAATCCGCTCCTAAGTGGGCGAAAATCCCTCAGAACATGGGATAATAGTTTTGAGGCCGTTCGGCTTGTGTTTGAACAAGTCAAAATGCCCAATCTGGCGTTCAGAACCCAACTTCGCCTCTTAGAATTGAGACGCGAAGTTGGGTGTTGGCTGAACATTGATGAACGCGAGGGTCGCTCACGTTTCGCTTTGTTGTAGCTTAGAAACGCGGGGGTCGGTGTTGGCTGGACCCCTAAGAACGCGAGGGTCGCTCACGTTTAGCTTGTTGTAACGCGGGTCCGACCCTAGCGTTTTGATGTTGTAACGCGGGTTCGACCCTGGCGTTTTGATGTTGTAACATGGGCTCGACCCTCTTGTTTTGATGTTGTAACGCGGGTTCGACCACACGGGGAGGACCTCCGCGTCTTGTCTTGAAGAGATTATCACAAAGTAATCTCTTTTGTCATAGCGTTGCAAAGATCATTGTCTTGTAATCTTCGTCTTGGCTCCTTGAGAATATGAGAGTCGTCAGATTATAACTCCCGATGTTAATTGCGAATGCTATTGAACTAGAGCTCTCATCGGTTGTCGTGAAGGTCGTCAGATTGTAACCTTCAGCGATCTACGTGAAAGTCTTCAAATTGTAGCCTTCTGGAAGTCGTCAGATTGTAACTTCCATCATCGATGTTTGATGGAGGATAAGCTATCTATTATGATTTTTAGACAGCCTATAGAACCCCCTCCAAAGTTTTCGAAAGTTCGCGGTTGACTGGGACGAATTTTCGGAATACTTTGGATCTCACCTTGATCCTGGAGTTGTTGATTCCTTGTCACAAAAAAGTTGTTCTCTGCACTCGCTTTGAAGGGAGCTTGATTGAAGGGATTTTCCACGCAGGACTTGTGTGAAGGTATGCGCCATAATCCTGCTTCTGGAATATGGGGGTGGACCCTGCATTTTGAACTTGAGATGCGGGTTTCACCCTTGCATGTTGAATTTGGAATACGGGTGTGACCTCGGCGTTCGGTTTTTGCATCGCGTGTCTGACCTCAGCGTTTGGTTTTCGCATCGCTGATCTAACCTCGGCATTTTAACTTGAAACGCGGCTATGACTTTGGCGTTATCGTTTTTGCGACGCTGGTTTGACCTTGGCGTTTCGATGTGAGACGCGGAGGTGACTTTCATGCATTTTTGACTAAGTCTTTGAGACTTGTCTTCAGCTTATTCGTTTCAAGTCTTGGCTCACGTTCATTAAGCTGGTGGGCCTGAAAACATGCATAGGATTTTTGGCAAACCCTCAGCCATCAACGGATTTGATAAGCCTTTACCGACTACCGTTTGAGTCGGGCTAGCATATGGATTGTCTAAGTCCGTTCCACATGTAACGTTGTGCTAAGAGAATGAACCCTCTTAGACTTGATGCTATGATTTTGAATACATAGACTTTGTCATTTTCACGGAAAAAGACTAACCGACAACGCATGTTAGGCGTAGGCTTATCCCTACTTAGGATTTGGGATAAAGTTCCCCATGCGTGTAAGGCATGAATTTCGGCGTTATTAATAACAACCTGCTACGATGTTGAATACGTAGACTTTTGTCCTTTTTACGGTGAAAGACTAACCGACAACGCGTGTTAGGCGTTGACTTATCCCTACTTAGGATTCGGGATAAAATTCCCCATACGTGTAAGGCATGGATTTCGGCGTTATTAATAACAACCCGCTACGATGTTGAATACGTAGACTTTTATCCTTTTTTTTTACGGTGAAAGACTAACCGACAGCATGTGTTAGATGCAGACTTATCTCTAATTAGGGATCGAGATAGACTCCCCCAGGCATGAATTCTGGTGTCTTTTTCACGGCGAAAGATTAACCGGCAACGCGTGTTAGGCGTAGACTTATCTCTAATTAGGGATCGAGATAAAGTTCCACATGCGTGAAGGCATGGATTTTTGGTGTCGTTTCTTCCTGTGTGGCTTGAAACACCGAAAGAAAGATGGAAGTGCCAGAAGTATAGTATTAACTTTGGCATGAATTTTCACTTAAAGTGAAATTCAAAAATTTTCTTTATTATCACTAGGATAATTCTAGAAAATCTTTAATCCGTTGGGGATTTCATAATGAAAACTTGCTATTCTTGTTGAAAAAAGGATTAACAAGTTCATTAGGGGGGGTTTGACTGTTAGAGGTGTGATGTTAACCTAACAGTATTTTATGGACCTATCGCTCTATTGAGGAGAGTCGATAAGTGGATTTTTGTCAGAGGTGTAGTGTTAACGTGACAGGATGTGTGTTGCGATTGGAGCAACTTTGTGGACTTATCATCCTATTGGAGAGGACTGATAAGTGAATTTTGTCAGAGGTTTAGTGTTAACATGACAGGAGAAATATTACGATCTGGGCAATTTTGAGGACTTATCGTTCTATTGATGAGAATCGATAAGTTGATTTTGTCAGAGGTGTAATTTTAACGTGACATGGATGTGTTGCGATCGGAGCAACTTTGTGGACTTATCATCCTATTGACGAGGATTGATAAGTGGATTTTGTCAGAGGTATATTATTAACGTGACAAGGATGTGTCGCGATTGGAGCAACTTTGTGGACTTATCATCCTATTGACGAGGATTGATAAGTGAATTTTGTCAGAGGTATATTGTTAACGTGACAGAAATGGGTTCTTGTGACTTGCACAGGATTTTAGGAATTAGCGTCTCGTTGGGGAGACTTGCTAGGTGAGTTTATCATCAGAAGCGATGAGTTTTGATGCTCGTGATTTGAATAAGATTTTGGAGACTTAGTGTCTTGCTGGGGAAGATCGATTGGCAGATTGATGGACTATCAGAGGTAACTGTTAACGTGATAGATTTATGGACCTGTCATCCTATTGAGGAGGATTGGCAGATTGATAGACTATCAGAGGTAACTGTTAACGTGATAGATTTATGGACCTGTCATCCTATTGAGGAGGATTGGCAGATTGATAGACTATCAGAGGTAACTGTTAACGTGATAGATTTATGGATATGTCATCCTATTGAGGAGGATTGGCATATTGATAGACTATCAGAGGTAATTGTTAACGTGATAGTTGTGGACTTGCCATCCTATTGAAGCGGATTAGCAGATTGATGTACTATCAGAGGTAACTGTTAACGTGATAGATTTATGGACCTGTCATCCTATTGAGAAGAGGATTGACAAGTTGAGGGACTATCAGAGGTAAATGTTAACGTAATAGTTTTGTGGACCTGCCATCCTATTAAAGCGGAGTGACAAGTTGATGGACGTGATAGTTTTGGTAGATTCTGTGGTTGACAGAGGTATTCTATTAAACATAACAACTCAGAAACTTTATTACTCATAATCCAATGAACTACAAATAAACCAACCCCCAGTCTTGAACAAGTGCAGGGGGAAGAAGGAGTAGGCCACTATCTAATGAGTTTGACTATCAGAGGTAATTGTTAACGTGATAGTTATTGTGGACCCGGTACCCTACTGAAGAGGATTAGCTTCAGTGGTCGTAGTATCTTCCCCTTCTGACTGAGGAGATTGGGCTTGGTCTGATTGCTCAGGAGAAGGTTGGGCTTGGTCCGATTGCTCAGGTTGATCTTGCCGACTTTGTTCTTCAGTTTTGATCCTGGCAATAATCGTTTGAGCCTGTTCGCCTTGGGAGATTAGTTGTCTCCAGGAACGACATTCTGCAACTCCTATTCGGGCTAGGATGTTGGTCTGCAGGTTGTGTCGACAGGTCTCCACTAAGGTAGACTGTGTCATACCTGACGAACACCGGAGAGCCATGGTTCAGAACCTCTTGATGAAGGCTTTGACAGACTCCCTCTTCTTCTGCTTAGTGGCGAGAAGGGTATGGATGGAGACTTCTGTATCCTCTTCAAAGAACCTTGATAGGAAGAGTCTCTCTAGATCTGTCCACTCTTAGATACATCCTGCAGGAAGTTTCCTGAACCATTCAAAGGCAACCCCCTTGAGGGTGCCTATGAACAATCGAGCCAGTACGGCGTCGTTTGATATCACATTCCCAGTCTGTGACTTAAAATGATAGATATGTTGATTCGGTGACCCCGTGCCGTCAAAAGTTTATAGCGTCGGGACTTTAAATTTTGGAGGATAAGGGGCTGCGTCCCATTCGGCAGGGTAGGGCCTGACAACTCCCTCATCTTGGAGCTCGCTTCTGTTGGCAATGACATTGAGGCGGGCTTCCAATTCCTCGATTTTAGCCGACTGAGGATTTTGCTCATACTCCGTCTCTCTTCCTTCATCAGAGGAAGATTCCAGGTTGTGGGCTTCTTGGTCAGAAGCTGTGTCATCAACCATTTTTCCCTTCCCTTTGCTTGTGTTAGGTCGGGACGAAGACGTTCTTTCCCTTCGGGAAGATTCTTGCCTGAGTGGCGAATCTGTCTTCTGAGATTTGGCCTTGTCTGCGATGAGTTGAGTCAACAGGGCCAGGAGTTCATTGATGGCCTCTTGCTGAGATTTGAGCATGGCCTCCTGCTCATCAAGTCTCTTCGCGAGATCTTCATGGTTTCCCGTCATATAAGCGTAGCTCTCATATTCAACAAAAGAGCTTGATGACTGGGACTCTGCAATGGCTGAGTGTTCATCATTGGAATTGGTTCCCCTGGCTAAACTTCGATAGTTGATAGGGGGAATGACTCCTGTTCGCGTCCGAGTATGTTGATAAACTCCATCAGACTTATTCAGGAAGTCTTTCAAGTCAGGAGACTGATCGTTCTCTGACTCATCGGAACTAGGAACTGATGATCTCCCTCTGCCGATCATGTTAGAAGTGACTCTAAGGTATTCATCCTCAGAAGTCTTCTTCTTGTGTGAACGCCGTCGTTGGTTGGGTAAAGCAACGTTCGTAAATTGGTTGAACACCAGCAGTTGGGCCGCATATGAGCAGCATTGGCGTCCCGAGAGGACCGTAGGAATCAGTCGTTCACATTGAAATGAACGAATGACTTGTTGCATCGATCTTTCTCTCGATGTGAACTCTCTCGAATCTGTTATAAAGATTCGAGGAGAATTACTCACTGATTGTGAGGTTTGAACTGGAACCCCCAGTCCATGATTGGACAGGACTGGCTCTTGGTGAATATGGATCTGGTTGAGATGCCTTGAATCCATAAACTTCTTATATCCGCCCCTCAACCTAGTCGCGCTACGCAGAGTATTCGGGGGTCTCGCTGGAGTATTGGATTTGGAACTTGGGACACGAGGGTCGCGTTTGGCACTTGAAACACGAAGGTCGCGTTTGGTACTTGAAACGCGAGGGTCGCGTTTGGTACTTGAAACACGAGGGTCGCATTTGGTACTTGAAACGCGAAGGTCGCGTTCTTCAGTATCGACGCGAGGGTCGTATTTTGACTGGGAAACGCGAAGTTGAAGTTCGCGTTCAACGAAGGCTTGAGGTCCGCGTTTTGGCTGTAAAACGCGCCATTGAGGGCCGCGTTCAGTCTGGTTCTCGCGAAGCTCATGTTTGGGCTCATAAACGCGAAGTTCAGGGTCGCGTTCAGGCTCACGAACGCGAATCTCGCGTTGGTTGGAGGATCGATTTTCTTTTTCTCGAAGTTGTGCTCGTCGCTGAGACCTTCTTCTTCGACGAGCAGCGTTCTTCTTGGCCTGTTTCAAAGCCTTAGCAGCAGCGTCGTTGACGTTTATGGAGCTCGTCTCCTTTATAGGCCGTTTAAGGCCTGTGGCACGTCGTGTTGACGCGGAGGTGGGATATTCAACTCGCTGTGCGAGTTCAGCAGAGGTCGAGCCCGCTCCTGGAGCGGAGGGGCTGTTCGACGAATTTTGGCCAAAGGAGAGGACTTTCTTTGGCGTTCCAGCAACAGTTGGAGATTTAGTCTCCTTGGAAACTTTGTGGATCTTGCGCATAGCCTTGGGGCTAAGGGATCCAGAGGAGATAGCCTTCTCAAACTTGGCTTGATCAAACTCTACCACGAGAGTTTTGACGATTGTTCCAGTGAGATGAACATCGAATTGCGCCACCACTTCTTCATCAGAGAAGCTCTTCCCCAGCAGAGTCGCTATCTTTTGTTTGTTGGAAAAATTGCAAAGAAGAGAATAAAGAAAATTGACTTGGATTCCTTTGATCTCGATTACAACTTGATTACAAAAGAGGAGAGAACGAATTTGATTCACTCCTTTGTTTAAAACTGGGTTCTTCTCGGTAGCGATGGAGTGCCTCCCTCGAATGCTCGCGTCGAGTTTGCTCTCCGTTGACGATCCGCACGTCTTGATTCACTGGAACGATATCTTCTCCTCACGATTCGACGCTGTAGAGAACTTGCGTGGCAAGTTTAAAACTCTTGATGAGTTGATAACTCTGAACGAGTTTTAACTCTTGAAAAAGAGTTGATTTGAACCGAAAGTCGGTTATAAGCCAAGGACAGAGGCTCTCTGTTGCTGAAGTTGAAGATGATCTTCGTTGGAAGATGATGCCGATCTCCTCAAAAACCTCTCTCCAGTGGTCGATCCAAGCCCAGATAATCCAACCGAAAAAGGAGCCCCTGAACTGAATTGATCTTCAGTTATTTATAGAGGATTAAGGGGGGTGAAACCCGCCCCTTAAATCTCTCCTAAGTGGGGTGTAACCGCCCTCAAATCGTGGGAAACGGTTTTAGAACCGTTCAACTCATGTGGCGTTTTGATGTTGTAACGCGGGTTCGACCCCAGCGTTTTGATGTTGTAACGCGGGTTCGACCCTGGCGTTTTGATGTTGTAACGCGGGTTCGACCCTGACGTTTTGATTTTGTAACGTGGGTTCGACCCTCGCGTTTTGATGTTGTAACGCAGGATCGACTCCAGCGTTTTGATGTTGACACACGGGGAGGAACTCCGCGTCTTGTCTTGAAGAGATTATCACAAAGTAATCTCTTTTGTCATAGCGTTACAAAGATCATTGTCTTGTAATCTTCGTCTTGGCTCCTTGAGAATATGAGAGTCGTCAGATTGTAACTCCCGATGTTGATTGTGAATGCTGTTGAACTAGAGCTCTCATCGGTTGTCGTGAAGGTCGTCAGATTGTAACCTTCAGCGATCTACGTGAAAGTCTTCAAATTGTAGCCTTCTGGAAGTCGTCAGATTGTAACTTCCATCATCGATGTTTGATGGAGGATAAGCTATCTATTGTGATTTTTAGACAGCCTACAGACGGGGTATTCTACGACTCGAAAATATGAGTGTACGGTGTGTGTAGTTTCTGAGTAATTAGCGATATAATAATTACGCTAACCCATTATCGATCCTCACCCTTACCCCCACCCTCACCCTCACCTAACCCTAAACCTAACCCTAACCCTCAACCTCAACCTCAACCTCACCATCACCCCCACCCTCACCCTCACCCTCACCCTCACCTAACCCTAACCCTCACCCTCACCTTCACCCTCCCCTAACCCTAACCCAATCATTAACCCTCAAACTCACACCCAACCCTCACCCTCACCCCACCCTCACCTAACCCTAACCCTCACGCCCACCCTCACCTAACCCTAATCCTAACCCTTACCATCACCCCCACCCTCACCTAACACTCCTCTAACCCTAATCCTAACCCAAACCCTAACCCTAACCCTCACCTAACCCCAATCCTAACCCTAACCCTCACCCTCACCATCACCCCCACCCTCACCGAACCCTCCTCTAACCCTAATCCTAACCCTAACCCTAACCCTCGCCTAACCCTAACCCTAACCCTAACTGAACCCTAACCCTAACCCTAACCCTAACCCTAACCCTAACCATAATTTTTATATTATAATCCTAACCCTAACCCTAACCGAACCCTAACCCTAACCCTAA
>NW_017972352.1:0-274 GCF_001876935.1 Asparagus officinalis
AAGAAGACCGCAAAAGAGATCAAGGAGAAGAGGAGGAGGAGGAGGAGGAAACTAGGCCGCCACGTTCTGCGCATTGGCCGTGGCCGTGGAAGTTCACTGCTTCTGTTCGGTCATCGTTGTCATGGCGTTTGAAGAAGCAGCTGCGTCCTGCAGGCCGTCGCCTCCTTCCCTTCCGCTTCGATGACATCGTCTTTCGTGTCCTCTACGTCGTTGAAGCTGTCGTCCTCGTCGCAGGCTTTTGCTTCTTCTTCTGTTGTTGTGGTTGCCACGTCTA
>NW_017972353.1:0-20442 GCF_001876935.1 Asparagus officinalis
ATCCGGCAAGTCATCATATACTTCTGCCGCATCTGCGGTCGGGTTCACCGCCAAAAGATCACAAATCGCCTGTCCTTTGACTGACTTTTGCTGTTTGAAGTGCAAATCATACTAGGATAAGAGAAGGGCCCATTTCGCTAATCGCCAATTCATAGAGGCCGGTTGCGTCATAAACACCCGTACTGGATTAACATTGGAGATAACGTAGATCGTCTGTCCCACTAAGTAATACCGCATCTTTTGCACCGCAAACACCAACGCGAGACATTCTTTCTCAATTATCGGATATCGAGACTCAGCGCCCACCAAAGTCCGACTTAAATAATAAACTGCCTGTTCATGACCATTATCATCGTCTTGTGCTAACAAAGCACTTATCCCAGATATGTTTTGATATCTTTAAATCAAGAACGGTTTACCTGATTTTGGTGCAACGAGAACAGGAGGATTTGTTAGATATGTTTTAATATCTTCAAATGCTTTTTGACAGGCGTCGTCCCAGATGAATGACACCCCTTTCTTGTTTAGCTTAGAAAAAGGTTGGCATTTCCCAGAAAGATTTGAGATGAACCTCCGGATATAAGCTAAACGCCCCTGCAATCCTCTAAGCTCTCTCAGATTCCTTGGAGGTTGCAGTTCGTGTATCGCCTTTACTTTATCGGGGTCGATGTGTATACCTTTAGTGGTAACGCTTGATTTGGTTATACCCTGAAAAACCGTCCATGAAGGACATCCTCTCGAATCCACATGTATTGTCGATAATGACATCCGTGATCGGGAGAGGAAAATCGTCTTTTGGACATGCTTCATTCAAGTTACTGAAGTCAATGCAAATCCTGATTTTGCCATTCTTCTTCATGACGGGAACGATGTTGGCTAACCAGTCTGGATGTTGTTCCTCTCGGATAAATCCTGAATCGATCAGTTTTTTAACCTACGATGTTGGCTAACCAGTCTGGATGTTGTTCCTCTCGGATAAATCCTGAATCGATCAGTTTTTTAACCTTTGCCTCAATAGCTTCCATGATCTGCGGACGAAAACGTCTTTGTTGTTGCTTGACTGGTTTGGCATCCAGCTTGATATCAAGGTGATGCATTGCCACATTGGGGTCGAGCCCTACCATATCTTCGTAGTTCCAGGCAAAGACATCAATGTATTCTCTGATCAAGGTAATTAATTCATCCTTCTCATCTGGAGGAAGACTACCACTGATGAATATGGGCTTTGGATTGGCCTCATCACCCATATTAATTTGGACTACTTCATCTTCGATTGGTGGTTCTCTCTGTTCGAACCTATCACCGTACTGCATGTTTAGGTGATGAACCCATGGGTCTTCCCATGTTGGCATTTGATCGTCATCCTCCAGCGTAGATGGATCAGCTGTAGTCATGTTTGACATTAAGGTTTTGAACATTTCTCCCAAACTGGTGTCGGAATCCTCAGCTGAAGAATCTGGCAAGTACCCATCCTTAGCTTTGTTAGCAATTTGATCGATAATCTGCCAACCACATTCGTCATCTGATGAAACATAGCCTAAGCCTAGCCCATATTTATAATGATCCTCAGGTCTCCCTTTTGGAACATATACCGCTTTGGCGGGAGTACGAGGACCTCGATCGAAGTATAAACCTTCTCTGAGTGTGAAATCGTATCCCTGCTTTTCGATCGAAGTATAAACCTTCGAAGTATAAACCTTCTCCGAGTGTAAAAAGTCGTAATAAAGAAGATCACATCAAGGACTTGAAGACGATGTTCGATCTCATGCGGAGCCATCAATTGAAAATGAACCCCACTAAATCCTTCCTTGGAATGTCCAGCGGAAAATTCCTTGGATTCGTCGTCACCACTAAAGGTATACATATCGATCCTGATAAGGTGAAGGCGATACATGAACTGCAACCCCCTAGAAATCTAAGAGAGCTCAGAGGGTTGCAAGGGCGGTTAGCTTACATCTGGCGGTTCATCTCAAATCTTTCTGGGAAGTGCCAACCGTTCTCTAAGCTGAACAAGAAAGGGGTATCATTTATCTGGGACGACGCTTGCCAAAGAGCATTCGAAGATATCAAAACATATCTGGCGAATCCTCCTGTTCTAGTTGCACCAAAATCAGGTAGACCGTTCTAGATTTATCTCAAGGCGATGAACCACTCGATAAGTGCCTTACTGGCACAAGACGATGATAATGGTCACGAACAGGTAGTCTATTACCTAAGTCGTACATTGATAGGCGCCGAGTCTCGATATCCGATGATTGAGAAGGAATGCCTCGCATTGGTATTCGCAATGCAAAAGATGCGGCATTACTTGGTTGGACAGACGATTTACGTCATTTCCAATGTTAATCCAGTACGGGTATTTATGACACAACCGGCCTCTATGAATTGGCGGTTAGCGAAATGGGCCCTTCACTTGTCCCAATATGATTTGCACTTCAAGCAACAGAAGTCGATCAAAGGACAAGCGATTTGCGATCTTTTGGCGGCAAACCCGACCACAGATACGGCAGAAGTATATGATGACTTGCTGGATGAAAACCACGAGGGTAACACTACGTCGCTTATACTTCGATGGTGCTTCGAGGGCAGTTAATAGGGCAATAACCCCCGGATGTTCTACAGTCTCCTCCGGAGTTGGAGTTGTCTTAATTTCCCCGGGGAAGCATGTGATGCCTCGGGCTTATTCACTGACTAGTCTGTGTTCCAATAACGTAGCCGAGTACAACGCGCTTCTCATTGGACTCAGTTTCGCCAAAGAGCTGGGGGTCGAATATCTCGAAGCTTTTGGGGATTCTCAATTGATAGTCAACCAAGTCCGTGGAGAGTATGAAGTCAGGAACAAGGACCTGATCCCGTACCACCAGGAAGCCATCAAAATGGTAGATTCTTTTGAAGAATTCTTTATTGAATACATCCCTCGTCTCCAGAACGCTTATGCAGATGCACTGGCAGCGCTAGCGGTATCACTTGCGCAGCCTCCCGAAACTGAGCAGTTAGTCACAGTAAGGATGCATCAGCTCTGCATACCCATATACGATATGGATATTGAAGAGGAAGATAACGGAAACATAAACGCCAAGGAGGTGAATTCAACTCAAATTGGGTCTGAGTCCCGAGATTGGCGTTTTTCCATCATTGACTACGTCCAATATGGTATTTTACCAGAGGATGCAAAAGAAAGAGAATCAATCCGCCGAAGAGCACCAAGATTCTTCTATAATACCGAGACCCATACGTTATACCGTAGAGGGTACGATGGTTTATTACTCCGATGCCTTTCGAACAAAGAAGCAGAAGAAGTTTTTAAGGAAGCACACGAAGGAGAATGTGGTGCGCATCAGCCCGGTCCCAAACTGTATGATCGCATCAGGAGAATGAGATATTTTTGGCCGACGATGGTTCGTGACGCAATCGAATATGCCCGAGAATATCATGCTTGTGAGATACATGCGAATTATATGCATCAACCACCAGAGCAGTTACACACGTCAACCACGTCTTGGCCGTTTGAGACATAGGGTATGGACATTGTCGGTCCTATTTTTCCCCCTTCAGTCAAAGGTGATCGATTCATCCTCGCAATCACAGATTACTTTTCAAAGTGGGCTGAAGCGATTCCGCTTAGAGAAGTGAAGACGAACAGCGTTATCAATTTCATCAAACATCATGTCATATACCGACACGGCGTGCTAAGACGGATCATTCATGACAACGGTCCACAATTCATAAGCAACGCTTTCGTCAGGTTTTGTGACAAGTTCAAAATTCAAGATATTTCATCAACAGCGTATTATCCCGCTGTGAATGGATTAGCTGAGGCGTTCGACAAGACGATCATTAAGATCCTGTCAAAGCTCGTGAAGACCAATAAACGAAACTGGGACGATAAACTCGGTGAGGCACTCTGGGCTTACCGCACCACCATACGCACGCCCACAGGCGCCACCCCGTATTCGCTGGTGTACGGATGTGAAGCTGTGCTACCGCTGGAAATTCAGATTCCATCCCTTCGGATCGCCCTTGCAACGACGACGGAGGAACAACATCAGAAGCGTCTCGAAGAGCTCGAGAGGCTGGATGAAAAGCGTTTGGAGGCTCAACAACACATCGAGTTTTACCAAGCCAGGATGTCAAGGGCTTTTAACAAAAGAGTCCGACAGAGAAGCTTCAAGGAAGGAGATCTGGTCCTCGCTGCTCGCCGACCAATAATTCTCACCTCCAAGAAGAAAGGTAAATTCGAACCCAAGTGGGAAGGACCGTTTGTAATAGACACAGTCTATTCAAACGGCGCATATCGCCTAATTACTCAAGAAGGCACCCGGCAATTGATGCCAATAAATGGGAAGTTCCTGAAAAAGTACTATCCTTAGCACCTTCAGGATAACTCATTTACCGGGAAGTTCCTTGAGGAATATTACACTTAATATTCTAGAGGATAACCCAAAATAATTTTTCTCCACCAAAATCCCTCACTGATCAGTGTCAATTGACAGTGGGTCCACCAAAAATGTACATATGGCCCTCTTGACTTTTTCCATAGACAAGAAGGTCCCCTTTCAGATCAGAGTCTCCTTTCGATAAACGAAAGAACTCCTTTCTCTTCTCTTTGGTTAAATCTTCTCACGGTTATAGCCAAAGTTGAAACTTCACTTCGATAAACGAAGAACTCTTTTTCCCAATTTAGATAATCAATCCTATAAAAGGCAAGTTTATCTAAATTTTCCAGATTCTCGGAGTGGAGATCCCACTTCTAGTTTCTTTTGCGCTGGAAATAGAATATAAAATTCTTCCTTTCCAGAATCAGGGAATAGAATATAAAATTCTTCCTTCCTTGTCTGTTGGGTTCGCCTTCACCCTAAAAGAAGACCGGGAAATAGAATATAAAATTCTTCCTTTCCCGCACCGATCTTTCCAAAATTTGTCAATATAGGATTCATCCTAGGAAGTTTATTCCGAATCCTAAGCAGGGATAAGTCTGCGCCTAACACGCGCTGCCGGTTTAGTCTTTTTCCGTACAAAAAGACACCAGGGTTCGATTCTGGGGTATTCTATCCTGAAACCTAAGTAAGGATAAGTCTGCGCATAACCTGCGCTGCCGGTTAGTTCTTAACCGCTAAAAAGAACACCCGTCCACATATTCAATATTGTGGCAGGTTGTTATTAATAACACCAAAATCCATGCCTTACACGTATGGGGAATTTCATCCCGAATCCTAAGAAAGGATATGCCGATGCCTAACACGCGTCGCTGGTTTAGTCTTTCACCATAGAAAAAGACACCAGAATACCAGTCTGGGGTATTTTATCCCGAAGCCTAAGTAGGGATAAAGTCAACACTTAACACGTGGTGTCGGGTAGCCTATTCCCGTGACAATGGGAAGTCTATGTATTCAACATCATAGCGCGAAGTCTAAAGGAGTTTATTCCCTTAGCACAACATTACATGCGGAACGGATTTAGACAATCCACATGCTAGCCCGACTCAAACGGTAGTCGGTAAACGCTAATCTCCCGTGACAATGGGAAGTCTATGTATTCAACATCATAGCGCGAAGTCTAAAGGAGTTTATTCCCTTAGCACAACATTACATGCGGAACGGATTTAGACAATCCACATGCTAGCCCGACTCAAACGGTAGTCGGTAAAGGCTAATCAAACCCGTTGAAGGCTGGGGGTTAGCCAAAAATCCTAAAGTCGACACCTAACACGTGGTGCCGGGTAGCCTATTCCCGTGACAATGGCGAAGTCTATGTATTCAACATCATAGCGCGAAGTCTAAAGGAGTTTATTCCCTTAGCACAACGTTACATATGGAACGGATTTCGACAATCCGCATGCATAATCCGCATACTAGCCCGACTCAAACGGTAGTCGGTAAAGGCTAATCAAATCCGTTGAAGGCTGGGGATTAGCCCAAAATCCTAAAGTCAACGCCTAACACGCGTCGCCGGGTAGTCTATTCCCGTGAGAAAGACGAAGTCTACGTATTCAATATCGTAGCACTAAGAGCGTTAACTCTCTTAGCACAACGTTACATGCGGGACGGATTTCGACAATCCGCATGCTAGCCCGACTCAAACGGTAGTCGGTAAAGGCTAATCAAACCCGTTGAAATAAAGAAAATGTGACTTTGATTCCTTTGATCTCGGTTACAACTTGATTACAAAAGAGAGGAAAACGAATTTGGTTTTCCCCTTTGTTTAAAACTGGGTTCTTCTTGGCAGCGATGGAGTGCTTCCTTCGATTGATTGCGTCGAACTTGCTCTCCGTTGACGATCCGACCGTCTTTATCTCGTGGGAACGATGAACTTTCGTGGAAAGTTTTATGAATAACTCTGAATGAGTTTAAGAACTCTGAACGAGTTTGAACTCTGTGAATAGAGTTGTTGGAACCGAAAATTCGGTTAAGGATCAAGCTGTTTTTCTGTTGTCGAAGAATCCTCTCAGATTTGATCTTCTGAGGTTGATTCAAAAATCCTATCTCCAAGGATTTCGTTGCTGTTGTTGCCGAATCTCCAAACCTGAGTGGTTTTGATGATCAAGAATCCAACCTCTGATCTGATTATCAAAAATCCGATCCTTTAACTCTGTCGAGTTTGTTGATATTTTATAGGGGGATAAGGGGTTGTAACTGACCCCTATATCCGCTCCTACGTGGGCGAAAATCCCTCAGAACGTGGGATAAACGGTTCTGAAACCGTTCGACTAGCATTCAGAACCTCAACTTCGTGTTCTTTGAATTGAGACGCGAAGTTGGGTGTTAGCTGAACACCATTGAACGCGAGGGTCGCTCGCGTTTGGTTTGTGCATTGTCGACGCGAGGGTCGCTGTTGGTTGAACACCATTGAACGCGAGGGTCGCTCACGTTTGGCTTGTGCATTGTCGACGCGAGGGTCGCTGTTGGTTGAACACCATTGAACGCGAGGGTTGCTCACGTTTGGCTTGTGCATTGTCGACGCGAGGGTCGCTGTTGTTTTCAAATTGGTGACGCGGGGATGACGTCCGCGTTTCAGAAGGAGCCATTTGACTTGTAACTTCTTCTGTAGAGCGTTGCAAGGACCGTTGTTCAATAATCCTAGTTTTAGTTGTTGTGGGGTGTAAAAGCCGTCAGATTGTAACTTTCACTGTAGATTGTGAAGACTGCTGCATAGAATTTTCATCAATCGTCAGAAGTGTCGTTGAATTGTAACTCTTCTCGATCTATGTGAAAAGCCCTCCATTCGCAACTTTCGTTCACCGACCCGAAAACTATTTGATTGTAGCTTTCGTTGTAGGAGCTAGACGGGAATCAACATCCATAGTGTCTTAAAGATGAATATTCGCCTACAGCTCTCTACCAATCAACTCACCAACTGAGTCCAACCTTTTATTTCTGAAATCGTCCCACTGCTCATTAGCATCTCTAATAGTTGCTATGATATTAGCCATGCTGTTGTCACAGCCATCAAGATCAATCATCTCAGAAGTGTATGTCGTGTTTGTGGCGATTGTGGAGTTGCGGATGCAGTGATTGGGAAGTCGTCTGATTGTGACCTCCGTTGTCGGAGCTTGTTTGAATAAGCTATCTATTGTGATTTTTAGACAGCCTACAGTTTGTGTGCATCATAACAAAACTTAGCTAAATGACCTTGACGGCCGCAAATAGAACACTTATAAGTTTTGCTATACATGTGTGCATAATGAGTGGATGATTTTGACTTTGTCTTGGCACACATGTCCATAAGCCTCTTATGATTATTAATGCCTATTTTTAAAGTTGAATCTAAAGATGAAATGCTATTTTTAATAAGATTCAAATCTTCATTTTTAGGCACATATGCATTTTTAGAAGTAGAACATAAATAGTTATTTATAAAAGAAGCTGTATCATTCTTTATGTTCTCTACTTCTAACATGGCATCAACCTTAGCATGAGATAGGCTAGCAATAGATGAGATCAAATTTCCATTTTCCAAATTTAATAAGTCATTGCTTTCTTTAAGCATAGTATTTTCATTTTTAATGACATCAAATTTGGACACTAGCTTCTCATGATCGGATTTTAAAACATCATGCTTGCTTTTTAAATCATTAAAATCATTTTGTAATTTGTTAAAGGCATGCAATAATTTTTTACTAGCACAAGCAAGTTCATCACTAGATAAATTATTATCGGGTTCGAACTCACAAACCTTACTAGGGCTATCGCCTAGTGGCCGTGTGCATGATGCTCCTTTAGAACTTAAAGCGGGATCCTCCAAAGCTTGTCGGATCGCCTCCAAGTCTCTTTGATGTGCTTCTATAAATTTCCAAAGTTTGTAAGCACTATCAAAAAGAACAAATTTGTTAGACATAGATGAATTAAAAGCATTTAGCAAATATTCTAACAAAATATTGTTCATTGTAAACATACGATGATCATTCTTATTCCATTTGAATTTCTTCAAAGTGGGCACAATATAAGTTTCATCTATAATTTCCCATAAATCAAAGTGTTTAGATTGAACAAAAAGTTTAAATCTAACACACCATTGAGCATAGGGAAAATTATCTAATCTAGGAGCAATATTGATGGCATAACCTAAACCATGCATATCCATAATATAAAAGGCAAGCAAGATACAAATAAAGCTTAAAATTAGATTAGCACAACAAGCTAACTTGGATCTTTAACTCAAGACGATTAGACCTTAAATCAAAGAGCACCAAGCTCTGATACCAATTGTTAGACCCTAGAGGGGGGGTGATTAGGGTCTTATGCTAATCCACTCCGATTAAATTCCAATTAAAACTAATTAATAAGTTATCCTAGCAAGTATGAAATACAACAAGAATATAAGCTAGGATAAGCAACATGAACAATGAGATATATCCTATATGATAGAAATATATGCAAGGATATATAAACAACACAAGGGTAAATAATCTAAATAAGAATAATGAGACAATGGCGAAATGAGCAATGAGCATAAATAAGAATAAACGCCAAAGCACACTCAAACACAAGATATGATCACGGAGTTCGGACCTTCCGTCCTACGTCTCCGCTCCCCACTCCCGGGGAGAAATCCACTATCAACCGGGTTTTCTACGTTCACCCGAATAACGTTTACACCTCACACTCGGTTTTCTAGCTAACCGAAAACTTTACAATCAACATTCTTGCAATCACACTCTACACCCTCACAAGTGTTGGACCTAGCCGTGTCTCCCTCAAGTGCTCGGTTACAACCTCTCCCTAGGCACGTCAACCGACGCCACTCCTCTTGGGATGATCCCCGACTCTCACCACACACTCCTCACTCGGTGTACAAGTGTATTACGAAGTGAGTCTCACAATAAGGCTCAATACAATAATTGATTGTTCTCAACTATGGATGAGAACACAATGAAAGCACAACTCAAAGTTACAATCTCTCACCACCCAACTATACTATGTACGTAAATACTAAAAGCTTAATGTGGGTGTGTGTAACAATGAGTAAAATAAAATCTAACTCAAATAGCAAACTAGCAATAATGAGAATATGAAAATCAATAATGAAATTGCTAGAGAAAAGAGTTAGAAAACTTCTCTATGAACACAAAGAAGAGGATGAAGGGGATTGAGAATGAATCCCTCAATCTGCAGTAAAAACTTCCTTCTTTGTAAACAGAAACCCAAACTTAAACAAACAGTAAAACCCTAAACCCTTGTTTAAAAACTTTGTTTTAAAAACACTTCTTGGATTATGAAAGAGAGCAGCAATAGGGTATTTATACCCACTCTAAATCTCAGCCAAAACCCCAAGCCAAATGACAAAAACAGTCCCAGCAAACAGCTCAGGAAATAGCCGTTGGGAAAGCAATGGTCATATAGGCGGTCGACCGGCGGAAATATCGATCGACCGACGGAGAGCAAAAATACGAAGAAACAGTTCTGGACCATCGTCGGTTGACCGGTGCGGTCGACCGATGGAGCTCTCGGTCGACCGGACCGGTCGACCGACCAACTCTCTGCTGCATGGTTACGAAAGAACAAATGATCGGTCGACCGGTGCGGTCGACCGAAAACTGACATGACAGAAAATCTGATTTGCTGATTTTAAAATGCTGTTTAAAAATATCAAATAAATTCCAAAAAATGTAAAACTTTGGGGAATGATTGTAGACATGATAATAAACATGCTACAGTGATTGGTTATCAGAAAGGACCTCCCAAATGAAAAATATCATCATTTTACAAAATAGTCCAAAACATGAATATATGAGATACTTGAATTTTGATGTTTTGACATAAACCAACTTTTGAAACTTTGTGAAATGTTTTTATAGACTTAGTAAAACATGTATAAACTGATATTGAAGTCTACAACCTAAGAATACAATATTTTAACAAAATTGCATATTCTATGCAATGTTTTCAAAAACACAATAGAAAATATGAAATATATAATTTCATATATATAAGCATGAAAACCCAAAACATATGCATGTATATATATAACTATGTATATACATTGAAACCAAAACTTATGTATATATATATAACTATATATATATACGAAGAAACCAATAAATGTGTGTGTATATAATTGAGCTTAAAGTACTAACATAATATAAAACCTAAACTAAATTATACCCAAGCTTGATCTTGATCTTCATTGTAGCTCAACTTGGTACACATGCGGATGAAGCTTGAACTTGATCTTTAACTTTGAATTATACGTTGCTTCACTCCACAATTCCGCCAACCTCCATTTGATATCGTCGTTGAAGTGTTATTCCATCCATCCTTCAACTACGTTGTTTGTCTACAAAACATAGGAATGAAAAAACACTAGACAAATAATATTAGTAGTAAATTGTTTGTAAATCATCATCAAAACAAGAAGGCCAACACGACACACCTTTCTTTGTGAGTTTAGAGAACGGTTGATATTTTCCGGACAGATTTGATATAAACCGACAGATATATGCCAATCGACCTTGCAACCCTCTGAGTTCTTTAAGATTTCTCGGGGGTTGTAGTTCATGTATCGCCTTCACCTTATCAGGATCGATATGAATACCTTTTATGGTGACGACGAACCCAAGAAATTTACCACTGGACATTTCAAGAAAGGACTTAGTCGGGTTCATCTTTAATTGATGAGTCCTCATAAGATCGAACATCGTCTTCAAATTATTAATGTGGTCGCTTTTATCACGACTCTTAACGACCAGGTCATCAACGTAGCATTCGATGGTCTTCCGAAGGTGCTCTTGAAAGATCTTCGTCATTGCTCGTTGGTACGTAGCATTAGCGTTCTTCAAACCGAAAGGCATAACAGTATAACAAAAGACACCAAGGGGTGTTCTGAATGCTGTATGCTTTTCATCGTCTGGGTGCATCTTGATCTGATTATAACCAGAAAATCCATCCATAAATGACATTCTTTCTCATCCGGTGGAAGATTACCACTAATAAATATAGGTTTCGGATTAGTTTCGTCACCCATATTAACTTGGATTACTTTATCCTCAGTAGGAGGTTCTCTTTGCTCAAATCGATCACCGTATTGGATATTCATGTAATGTATCCAGGAATCTTCCCAGGTGGGCAACTGATCATCTCCTTCTGTTGTGGAAGGATCAACTGTCGCCATGTTCGACATTATGGTTTTGAATCTTTCTCCAATGCTCACGTCAGAATCCCAGGTTAAGGTATCGGATGAATACCCGCTTTTACTTATTAGCTGGCTAATGATCTGCTGGCAATATTCATCATCAGATGACGAAACATAACCTAGACCCCTTTTATGGCTGTAATAATTATCAGGTCTCCCGTTCGGTACATAGGTAGGATGGGGTGGAACCTTAACTCCTTGACCAAAACAGAGACCTTCACCGAGTGCTAGGTTATATCCTTGCTTCTTCATGTAATCGTTTGCTTGTGAACTATACCTAGAGAAATGTTGTCCATGCCCTTCATCATCTGAGTTGGTGTCCAAGAAGAGATCAGGAGTTGGGGATGGATCCCCCTTTCTAAAGATTATTTCTTTTTCACCCTCTGTCTTTGCGGGTAGGATTACAGTCTGGGTTATTACATAATTTGTGTAATACATCATCTAGACAACACGAGTACTCTAAATCATTATTTATTATTTCATCGGTAAGTTGCCAGTTATAACTTTCATCCGACGAATTACCACCGTCAAGATCGATTACAAGAGGTTCAATGTCATTCAATACAAGACCTTCACTATAATCGAACCCGGCTTCGGTATCAGCTTCTTCTCCGCTGTCCGTGCCATGGGCCGATGGTTCAGTATCGGATTCGGTACCATAAAGAAGGGAGTCAGTAAAGTAATTTTCTAACCCCTTGAATGGTTGCTTATCCGCGACCACAGTCTTGACCTCATCATTAGTGTCGACATATTTCAGACACTGATGGAGTGTGGAGGGAACTATAAGATTACTGTGGATCCATGGGCGACCTAACAGTAAGTTATAGGAAGTCTCCGCATCAATCAGATAGCAAATAACTTCTGACTTCAAATCTCCGAGCTGACACTTCACTCGGATTTTCCCCAACGGCCTTGACCCACTAGTATTAAATCCGTAGATAACGGTTCCTGTGGAGGCTAGCTTGTTGGCGGGGATTCCGAGGTGGTACATCAACCGAAGTGGCATGATGCTAACAGCAGAACCCGGATCAACTTGAATCCGGTTGACAACACTCGGACCGATATATCCAGTAAAATATAAAGGTCTATCATGCTTCGAATTCTTAACTTGCATATCTTCTTTCGTGAAAGCAATGCAAGGAAACTTTGTGGCTGCCAGATTACAATGCTGAATTGATGACTCTGGCTCTTCAGAAGTTGGCTTAATCTGAGTAAGGAATACCTCAGAATCAGCTAAGGCTTCTTGTAAAGCTTCTCTGGTATCTTTCGAGAGGAATAATAACTCATACAGCGTGATCCTTGCTGGGATATTAGCCAACTGAGTCATGACATCGAAACGATATGGAGTGTTCGAGTTTTTCGGTTTGTCTCGTCTAATCGGTCGATTGAAACAATACTGCCTCGGAACTTGAACCTCTTTGTGTTGAGGTTCCTTCTCCTTTTGCTTATCAACTCTTTGAGGCTTCTCAGTTGCTACGGGTGGACTTGTAATCACCCCCAGCTCTGTCAAAGTCTTAGAAGGCACGGCTTTTACTACTCCTTGTTCAACTAATTGTTCAGATGCACTTGGGTAATTGAAGCGATATTCATTTCCACTCCTTGTAGCAAAAGATTCTTGTTATCCTTCGGAGAGTGGTAGAGCTGGGATTTCTTCATCATTCTTCTCAGGAATTGTTAAAGCTCCGTAACAGGATTTCTCTTTTCCCTTGCCTTTCAGCTTCTTCTTAGACGCGGGTGTCGTCCATTGTTCATCTTTAAGCAAATCTGGATGAACCCAAAGGATTTTGCCATTGGGGGTCGTGTGTGACACTAGACCTTTTTGGCGCTGTCCATGAGGGTCATCGTTGATGGTTTGCATTTTAACCTTTGATACTGGCTCGGCTTGAAACCAGGATAAAGGAACTGATCTGAAGCTAATAGACACCGCGTTTGCACCTACTTTCTTCTCTTTTGGTTTCGGTGTCACGATACCAACATCGATTAAGGTTTGTATTTTGTCTTTTAAGACATAAAACGTCTTAGTGGGATGGTGGACCCTTCGGTGATATGCACAATACTTCGGGTCGTTAGTCTTCTTTGCTTCTTCCTGGTTTGTGACTGGTGGAAGTTTAATCTTGTTATTGTCTAAAAGATATTTGAAGATAACTGGTACTTCATCATCCTTGAAAGAATACTCCTTCGGGAATCTGGGCTCTGAAGTCTTAGGTTGCCTCGGAGGCTGTTGATTCTGATTCGGTGCCAATTGGAAAGATGACTGCTGTTGTTGCGGCTGTTGTGATGTTTGATGCGCATCAACAGCAGCTGCGGATCCTCTCCCTCTGTCTCGAGGGTTAAAATTTTGTTTTTGAGGATTAGTTGGTGGCTGACCCCTCTCCAAATTCTTTCTCTTGAGAAAGCGTTCAGCTTATTCACCTCTCACTTTCAACTCTTTTTAAGTTTTAGAGGGCACAACCCCTATTACTTCTAATACATCCAATGATAAGTTATTATGACATGTCTGTAGGATGAATTCTTCTGTGAGTGGATCTCGGCAGTTTACCGCTTTTTTCCGAAATCGTTTGACGAAGACATCAACCGAGTCCCCATCTTTCTGCTTCTTGTCCAACAAGGTGCCAATAGAGACCTCAGTGTCGTCGTCGAAGAAATTGGTGAGGAACAATTCTTCCATATCCTCCCAACTAGTGATACTCCTGGGTTTAAGACGTCGATACCAATCGAAGGCGGGTCTACGGAGAGTCCCTACGAATGACCGTACCATCAAAGCTTCGTTTCTGAATATTACGCCAAGATGCGACTTAAAATAGATTAAGTGTTGAGTGGGTAAACCCCTGCCATCAAAAGGAGTAAAGTTAATCAAATTAAATTTTAGGGGATAAGGAATCAGATCCCACTCCCTCGGGTACGGGTATGAAATGCCCGTTTTCTTCACTTCTTGGGCCGTCATCAGAGCATTTACTTTGCTCTCAAGATCTTGCATCTTCTTATCCTCTTCCTCACTCTTCTTTTGTGGAGGTTGAGTAGATGACTTAACCGGACCGTTTCCAGAATTGTCTTTATCAGAAGGAGAATCAACAAAGATAGTCTCATCTTCCTTATTATCGTCCTCAGTTATACGTACATGTATAGCATTATGCTGGCTGGATTCCGTCTTTTGGCTTGATTCCGGTTGGTGTTGTTGAGCCTGCAAATCTCGCATCTGCTGCATTGTCAACTCCATTTCGGTTTTGATTTCGGCTCTAATTTTCTCACGTTGTTTAGCCAATGCTTCCTACAGTATCTGAGCTAGTTGATCTGGCGTGATTACAAATGATTCTCTAACTTGCCCAACACTAGACGTGGTATCGTCCGATGCAATGGCAGAACAAGTATCTGACCGTTCCTCATCTGAAGATAACCCTTCGTGCATTCTCTTGTAGTCTCGACGTCGGTTGGCTCTTCGTTGTAACCATGACATCCTTTGAGAGAGACCCCGCTCAACTCTCCCTCCCGGAGAGAAATCAGGGTCATGGTTGACTAATTGTTGCTTTCCTTTGTCGGTCATGTTAATAGTGACCTCAGGGAACTCATCTTGTTGTATTGCAGGTTTCTTCTTGTTGAAACACCTCATTTTGGGTTTTGACGTTTCAGTAGAAAGTCTTTGAAATATGGAGACTCTTGTTGGCTTAGTTTTGGAGTAACCGCATTCTGTCAATACTGTCTTAATGAGCCTCTCGCAGGCGCAATGAGACTCATCTTCTCGGGCAATTCTTTTTCGTGGGTTATTATTTTGATAGTACAGCTCATCATTATTGTGATTTGAGCAACCTATCTTTTGCTTGTGAACCTTGTTAACATGTACAGGACGACTAGTTATCGCCTCTGGGCGATCCAAGGTTGAACTCTTAAATCCACCCCCTTGCGGGCATGGAGTCTTCATAAATCCTAAACGAGAACGAATTGGTATTTTCTCGTTTTAGACTTGTGCAGTTCTGACAGGGGGATATTTATGACCCCTTGCATAAGTAACCACTAAAGGTTTATTTGCTGGATTCAAGTATTCTTTGATTGGGGTTTTGCCTCAATCGTTAGCCAAAGGACTGAGGCGATCCGCCATTGTAATTTTGAATTTTGATAAGTCTGGACTAACCCAGGGTTTCACTGGTGATGCAGTAGATAGACCCGGAATGGATGTTTGCGGTGTCTTCGGAATCCAAACTTTATGGTTCTTTGGTAATTTTTTAGACACCATTTCTTTCTTCATTCCTTGCGTCTGTTGACGAAGGGCACGGGCACGAGCGGCCTTCATCTGACGCCTCTGTATACGTTCTTTAAGGGTCGAACGGGCTCTTTTGACGAGAGTCCATTCCTCCGTCGTAAGTTGTGCAGAAACGTGATTAGTTTGCCATTGAGGCAACTGTACCACTTTATGCTTCCTCGACTCTAGGTCCGTATAGTAATGGACCCCGTCGGTTTGTTGTAAGGCCTTAGCCAATTGATGAGCCCGACGCTGACGTTGTCTCTGGTGAGCTCTTTTCGTCGGTGCCGGAGGGCCATAATTCAACGACTCCTTAATCGGTGTAGAGTCATTTGGAGCAGAGATGTTACAGGCAGATTCCTTAGCAACGATCGGGGGAGAACTTTCACCTGCGGTCTTCATCGGAATTGAAGACTTGAAAACTTTCTTGGAAGAGGAAATCTTCCTGCACTTGCTAGGCGAGGAAGATTTTGAGGATGAGGATGACAGATACTCCTCGAATTTTACTTGATCGAATTTATATTCGATCTCTTCATTGACTACGATCTTGATCGGCTGCGACACTACGGTCTCGGTAACGAGACCGTTGGCTCCCATTGTGGTCGCCAGTTTGTTTTCATCGAAAGTCGTTTCCATTGATGATTCTATTAAACTTCGGTCGTTTACAATGAATTACAATGAAAAATTAAGAAAATTACAACTTTTGAGAAAATAACACAAAAATCATTTATCGATTCTTGTTTTGTGGGACTTTGCCTGTGCTGGGAGTGCTTTGGCTCGTGGACCACCGATTCACAGATTCGTGAGGGTCTTTGGTATCCTTCCTTCGTTTAGAAGCAAGAATGAAAATCAGTAAATATCTTATCAAAGTAAGACGATCACTCTTCTTAAGATCAAGTCAAAGCTCGAATCTCAAGGAATCACACGAGGAACTCAAGTCTTGTTGTTTTCTCTCTGCTCTCTATGCTCAGATCTGCTCCAATCTGCTCGATCCTTGTCAGTAATGACCCTAGAGGGGTATTTATAGCCTCTGGGACACTTATATGAAAAATACAATCATATGAAGAAATTAAGACTGCAAGACAATGTTTATTGTCTCGGCGGCCGAGACAGTGTTTGTTGTGTCGGCTTCCGAGACAGTAAAGACTGTCTCGAAAAATCCACGGCGGCCGAGACAGTGTTTGTTGTGTCGGCTTCCGAGACAGTAAAGACTGTCTCGAAAAATCCAACTACCTGGCAGTTTCTACTGCAACTGCTTTCCCACGTTTCAAACTCCGTTATTTTGGCAGTTATCCTCGTGATTCTCGCCCACGATGTTTCCCACGTCCCTTGATAGTTAATGGACACGTGTGTGACAGTTATTTTAGTAACTTTTGATCATTTCAGATCTGTCTCGTGTGCGAGACAGTAAATACTGTCTCGCGTGCGAGACAATAAATACTGTCTCGCTGGCCGAGACAGTAAATGTTGTCTCGCTGCCGAGACAGTGCAATAACTGTCCCGCTGGCCGGAGACACGTGAATAACTGTCGCCCTGGGCCGAGACAGTATATACTGTCTAGCTGGGCGAGACAGTAAACACTGTCTCGCTAGCGAGACAGTAAATACTGTCTTGATCTTTCTAAGACAGTATGAGGTGATCTCTTGGGTGATCTTCTCTATGTTTGGATATCTATCAGCATTTTTTGACACCTACAACATGCTAAAACACAAGGATGAAGTGTTCAAGTATTTTAAGCAGTGGAAGGTATTGTTTGAGAAGCAGACTGATAGAAAAATTAGAAGAATTAGAACTGATAATGGATTAAAATTTTTCTCTCTAGGGTTTGATGAATTATGTAAGAATGAGGGCATAGTTAGACATCAAACTGTGTGACGCACACCACAACAAAATGGCATTGCAGAACGGATGAATATGACTCTTCTTGAGAGATTTCGTTGCAGGTTACCAGTGCATCAAAAGATTTTTGGGCTGAAGCGGTGTCTACGACATGTTATTTGGTGAATCTCTCTTCATCCGTATCCATTAATTACAACATCAGAAGAGGTTTGGTCTGGCCATCCTACTGATTATTCTAATTTGAGAGTATTTAGTTATCTTGCATATGTATATGTAGATCAAGGTAAATTAGAACCTAGATCTAAAAAAAATACATTTTTATTGGTTATGCCTCTAGGGTGAAGGGATGCAGGTTGTGGTGCCCTGATCTAAATCACCTAAATTTATGGTTGGAAAAATATAATATTCCATGAGTCTGCTATTTTGTTTTTGAAAAAAGATATTGTTCTTGTTCCTTATGATGCATGTACTATACATAAGAGTATTGAAGAGAAGGTGGAGTCGAAGACCGATTCTCATAGTTTAACTCAACAACTAGTTATTAGTTAGCCTAAAAGCGATGAAGAAACATAAATTATAGAAAAAGATGTTATTTATAGTATTACAAAAGGCAGAGGAAAGAGAGTGATAAAGCTACCTCAGAGATATGCAGATTCAACCATTGCATGTGCATTGTCAGCAACTCAAGAGATAGGTAATGCTGGAGAACTAACCAATTTTTTAAAAGCCACTTCATGATGTGATTCTGCAAATAGGTTGATTACTATGAATGAGAAGATTGAATCTCTTCATAAAAATTAGAATTGGGATCTAGTAATTCCTCCAAAAAGATAAAGAATCATTAGCTATAAGTATGAGAGAGGAGATGATGAAAAGGGAGGGCTTTCTACAAACTTCAAGATAGGGGGATTGGGGGCTTAATCTGAAAAATAAGAGAGATTGAGGGGTTTATATGAAAAAATCTATTAGTTTTTTAGTTAAAAATTACCTCCGGCAACGAATAGGCCTACTTATCACCGTATTTGTAAGTTTTTAGGCTAGGGTATTGTTGGCGTCAGCTTTTAGGCTAGAGTGGTAAAATGGTGTTAGTTTTAAGATCAATCTGGTATTTTAGCTCTTAAAAAACATAACCTTAAAATCACTATTCCTACTATAGTTAACACAATTCATGCTATAGAAAAAATTCAGCTATTAAACCACTTTTCCTGCCATAGTAAAACTCTGAATATGCAAAACCTTTTCAAGCCACAGTAAAAATATGAATTTTTTTGGAGAAGAAAAGAATGATAAAATTAATCTAAAAACAAACCCCTTGAACTTTGGGGTTGTTGCATATAACCTCCTTAAACTTTATTTATCTCATACAACCCCCTAAATTATGGGGTGTCTCACAAATTCCCCTAAACTTTACCTTATCTCACATAACCCTCATTTATGTAATTTGCAAATAACTAAAATATTTTTGAGTGAAAGAAATCTTAAACTTTGTCACTTGTTGTTTACACGCAACATATTCCCTCCTCAAAATTTTGAGCTTTTTCAAATTTTAGTTATTTATAAATTACAGATAATGAGACTATGTGAGATAAAACGAAGCCTATGGGGTTCCGTGAAACACCTCATAGTGCTGGTTTTTTTTAAAATAATGATAGAAGCACACCCTCTACCACACTCCCAACTACACCACCTCTCTTGCTACAGTGCACGGGGCCCACATGATATTTTATTTTTAAAATATCATGTGGACTCCGTGCACTGTAGCAAGAGAGGTGGTATGGTTAGGAGTATGGTAGAGGATGTGCCCCTAGTGCCTCTCTTTTTTTTTAATTGTTGTGAAGTTAACCCTTCATGTATTCTGTTCGCGATCTCCACGAGCCAGAACAGCAAACTGCGTGCGTCATCCACGTTAGGCGCTCGTAGCCTGTCTTCTTCGTTCTTTCCTCTACGTTTCTGTTCAAGGCATCACTATTGGCTGGCGGATGATACGAAGAAAACCCATCAAGTTAAATTAAATAATTACAAAATTAAAAAAATACATTGGATGTATGATCACTCATATTTTTTTATCCTTTGCCAACGAGTAGGAATAAAGGTGCTACCATTATGATTCTTCCTTCTGTGATGTGTTTGCTACATGATTTTGTAGGCTAATCTAGCTATTTGCTTATTCAAATTGGGGGTGGATCCAGATATTTTAGTCATTGAAGTTAATATTATATTTTTTCTAGTGTATAATTTTCTTATCTAAATATGAGTGATAATGACACCATTACTAAGCATGAGTGCCTATTAAAAAAATTTAGTGTCCTAGACAGTCAATGGGGCAATTAGTGCGAGGGAAAATCGATAGAGGGACTTATGTGCAAATGCACATGCAAATTACATTAAATTTTTTATTTATACAATTCTTCCCCCTGCATGTCAATTATATCATTTATGCATGGTTTAATGTGTATATATGGATTTATACAAAAAATCCACGTGAACAATCTAAATGTTCAAAATAATAAAAAAATGTAAACTTTTACCATGATTTCCATACAAATAATATTTTTTAAAAGGATTGATTAATTTTTTTTACAAAAATTGCATATGTAATTAGAGTAAATATATTATTGTATACTTATATATGAGCTAATATGATTTGAATAGATTTTAGAAAATAGGTGATGTAATTAATGATTAAAGTAGTACAATGCTAAACAACCAATTACATTGGGGGTGGGGGGTGGGGGGGAGGG
>NW_017972353.1:20452-40452 GCF_001876935.1 Asparagus officinalis
GGCAGGTTGAAAAAGTTTTGCTCTTTTGTGAGGCCAATGGGGTTTGAGCAAAATTAATGATTGATGTGATGTTAACATACTCGTTTAAATGTTTAGTGTTGATAGTTTAAATCACATAGTTAAAAGAAAAGGTAATAGGGATTGAGTTGATATAGGGGCCGATCGCTTTTTTGAATATCCAATTTGGAGTTGGGCTATTCGTCCCTGCACGTGTAACAACTCATAAAAGAACAGGGAGTGGTTCCCCAATTGCTCCTCCGACGATCAAGTCAGCTAGGTGCTTGAGTGAGAATATGAGAAAATGCAACGGAATGGAGAAAAATACATAGAAATTGTTTACCATTGTATTTGTAATAGTTTTCCTTTTTATAGCCAAGCAAGAGGGGTATTCTAGTCTTTTTGGCTGAGCCTGGACTGGCGGCTGAGTTGAAATGTGATGGGCGGCGTACGAAGCCAGCATGGTCCGATGTGTCATGATTAGTGTTGGAGATGGAGAAATGATAGCGTCTGCCAAGCATTTTATGTGACGCCGACACGCTATCAGCCGGAGGGGGGGGGGAGTTTCGAGGTTGAAGTCGTCTTTTGCCTTGTAGCGAGACGTGTCAGGAAATAACACCTTTTGAGTTGACCCTGGGAGGTGTTAAACAACTGGTCGAGTGAGCTCGTAGCGAGTCGTCTTTGACAAGAGGACCAACAATTACCCCCATTCGAGTCAACCTAAGGAGGTGTCGACTTGGTGAGTCAGCTAAGTCGGCATCTTGGTGGTCCTAATTGTCAATTCGATTTGAACGGTGTATGTAGGGGGACACCTGTCCGTTGCTAGCGAAGGGCCACATTTTGGCGACTGAAAACACCATAACATTTACAAATAACTTAATGAGTCGAGTGTAGAAGTAAAATCGGTGTGTGTTTTTAACAAGTGTGTTTAGAACTGCACCACTCAACAAAGTATACTCCATCTCGTGTCTATAAAAAATTTATGGAGAAATTTCCAAAATGAACCTTTTTTTAATTTAATAGGAAAAATTGACCTTCTTAAAATAAAATTAATATTTTTGACCTTTTTTTGCCAACTGGCCAAAAAGAGGTCGAAATTGCAAAATTAAGCTTTATAATTACCCGGAGCCTTTAATAGTCAGTACTCCTCTTGGAGGTCATTTGAAACATAGCAAGAAGTTTTGCCCGACTACAGATGAGGAAAAGAGTGAGATGAATAATATTCCTTACTCTTCAGCTATAGGGAGTTTGATGTATGTTATGGTTTGCACTTAGCCAGATATAGCTCATGCAGTTGGCGTTGTGAGCATGTTTCTTTCTAACCTAGGGATAGTTCATTGTGAAGGTGTAAAGTGGATCTTAAAATATTTGAAAGGCAATTCTAGATTGTGCTTGAATTTTGAAGGTTTGAATGCAGTATTATATGGTTTTGCAGATGCAGATATAGCATCTGATCTCGATCACAGGAAGTCTACCTCAGATTAGTTGTTCACCTTTTCAGGGGGAGCTATATCTTAGCAGTCCAAGTTACAAAAGTGTGTTGCTTTATCTACAACAGAGGCGGAATATATTGCAGTTGCAGAAGCCAGTAAGGAGATGGTTTGGTTGCGAAGATTTTTGCAGGATTTAGGTTTGCAGCAAGACAGTTATTAAATTTTTATTGATAGTCAGAGTGCTCTTGATTTAAGCAAGAATTCTATATTTTACTCAAGGATTAAACATATTAATGTGAGATATCATTGGCTTAGAGAAGCTGTTGAGAAAGAGGAGCTAAAGCCATAGAAGATTCACACAGATAAAAATCCAGTAGATTTTTTAACGAAGATCATTTTCAGAGGAAAGACCGAGTTGTGTCGACGATTGGCCAGCCTGAACTCCTGTTGAGGAGTTTACAGATTTCCATACCCCCTCGTTGGGCTGGAGGAGGAGATTGTTATGGGTCTAGCCCAATTGAGGCCCACAAGAACTAGGTCAAATTTGTTGTATCCTACTAAGAAAAGGATTTGAGGGGCCTATTCCTAATTTGAATAGAAACGGATGACATAGGGATAAAATTCCTTTATTAAAGGAATTGGGGCACATGAAGATCACCATCATGATTTTTTGGTGCTACAGTAACCCAAGAGAGAAAATGAGGGGGGAGAGAGAGAGAAAGAGAAAGAGAGAAAAGTTCAGATTCCGGATAGCTCAGTTGTCCGACTATAGCGATTCAAAAGTTGTTGTCTTCAGAACGACGACGTTGTTGAGGGTACAATGTTGATTTCTCCATGAGAGTTTGAGATTTATAGTGAGACGGTTTTTAGGGTTATGCTGCACTAAAGGTAACACTGTATTTTTCTTTTTGTGATTTGATCCTCAAGTTCGGATGTAATTTTGAGGGATTATACTCTCGATTGATAGTGGAATATTTCTCTCTGGATTGCCCTATGGACGTAGGCATGATTTGCCGAACTACGTTATATCTTGGTATTTACTTGCTTGTAGTATTTTCATTGGTGTCGTTATTCGTTTAGTGTTTAATTCCACAGATTAATCTCCATAAAATCCCCAACAACACACTCATCCCAAGAAATGAATTTAGATACTCTTCATTATAAAAAAAGAAAAATAAATAAACCACTACATAATCACAACCATTAATTATCTAATGGATGATAATATTTTCTTTGAGTGTAAATTAGAAAAAGTTATTTTAGAGATTAGCTAGAATAGTACCCCCTCCCAACCCCACCCAACCCCAAAAGAAAAAAAATTGTCGATTCTTATTCTTTAGGGTATATTTGATTCTTTTCCATGAAATAAAGGGAACCTATTTCCGTACTAACAAAAAAAATATTCAACTTCTACCGATTTATTGGAAAAGTGATTTTTTGTGGGTTTCACCCTAGATTCATGGGTGGAAATATGTTCACTTAGATCTTTAGTTTGGATGGAACACCAAAAATAGGAAATCGACATTTCAAAAAACAAAGAGAATTTTTTAAGTCCATTGATGTCTAAAGTGACGCAGCAAACCATACATCTTCTTGGTTTACAACCATAACTATGAATCTCACAAGAAACACTTTCCTCCCATGATTTAAGGGCGAAGAGGATTTTCATAGAAACACTTGAAGAAGCCAAGAAAAAATTTTTGGACTGGAAATAGGTTTCTGTTATCTCTTGGAAAGTAATGCACAAGTTCATTAATCCTTGAGGTTCTTTAATTCTCACAAACTTCTGGTGGCAATAATCCCGAACTAGCAAGTGAACACCATGATGTCATCCCCCCACATCACACAATTTACATCACGAGTTACGTAAAATTCTGACAACCCAACAAACAAACAAACCCCACACCTAAAATCAACAAAGCTATCTCCTCCATAAATTCATCCATATCCTTCATAGCTCAAAAGCTACAAATCTCTCATCTCCCCCAATAAAAGTGTTAATACGACCCTTTCCTCATCACTCCATGGACAAGCTCAGCCCAAACTCCGCTAACACATCCCCCTTAACTCCTCTGGGCTTCATTGTATGCACCACGATGGTCTTTTTGGCCGAGTCTGAACTAGCGGGTGAGTCAGCATCTACTTTACAAGTGTCGGTTGTGGATTGGCTACGAGATAAGTACTATCATTTCGGCATTAATGATATGCGATGGGCAGCGCACGAAGCCAGCATGGTCCGATGTGTCATAAATAGTATCGGCGATGGAGAAATAATGGCGCATGCTAAGCATTTAATGTGACGCCGATACGCTATCAACAGGGGGGAGGGGGGTTAAGATCGAAGTCATCTTTTGGCTTGTATCGAGGGGTGTCAAGAATTAACACTTTTCGAGTCGACCCCAAAGGGTGTCCAACAACTGGTTTAGTGGGCTCGTAGCGAGTGTAGTGAGTCGTATTTGACAAGAGAACCGACAAGTATCGCCCTTCGAGTCGACCTAAGAAGATGCCGACTCGACGAGTCGGCTAAGTCGGGATCTTGACGGTCCTGATCATCAATTCGATTTGAACGGTGGATGTAGGGAGTGTTGGAAATTGTGGTTATATCTAGAATAAAACAGTAAAAGATGATGTGCTATAATTTTAAACTTTTCCAGTTCACTGCTGTGCGTTTGTGAATCGCTATGCTTAAAGCAATATTTGGCCTACTTCGGTGTAAGGATCCTATGGCCAGACTACTTTTAAAAACAATAGTACAGTACTTTGGTATGCACCAACCTAGTACTGTCAAGTTCTCCTCGATCCAAAAGACCTTTTGGTCAAGACAAAGATCTCATCAATCTAAAAACCTTTCGGTTTCAGGGCAAGTTCCTTCGGGCACAGTTTTTGCAGCAGCAGCACAGCAGCAACAATGTCAAGGTCTCCGTGATCCGATATTCATATTCTAAGTTCTCTAGCCAACTACAAGAGCTGCCCAAGGGGCGCTATTTATAGGCCTCTAAGACCAGCTTAACAGTCACCCTCAATTAATGCGACTGTTACAATTCATAATGGTAATTATGATTGTAACATCAATGTATTAAATTGCTCTGAATATCGTTATAATTACTACATGCAATAACTCCTGAATACAAGGCAATCAATGGACGTGTTACTATAAAACACAAGGGTCACATCTCAGCAAATCAGACGAACATCATCTGTAGGACGAACCTCGTCGAACGCGTGAACCTCGTCTAACGAGCGAATTTTGTCGAACAGGCAAATCTCGTTTAACGAACAAACCTCGTCAAACAAGTGAACCTCATTTGACAAGGGAACCTCATCGAATGGGTGACCTTGTTTGACGAGCGAACTTTGAAAAACAAGAGAACCTCATTTGACGAGTGAACCTCATCAAACAGACGAACCTCGTCTGATCTTGTGAATCAGACGAATCTTGACGAACCTTGTCTAATTTCAATAACATAAGGGTCTTACCCTCGTGCGAATATATAGTTCGTCCACATGCTGCGAAGAAGCCTGCGAGGCAACCTTCGTGGCGACCATAGTAGCAGCTAACATGGTGCTACCTGTTGGAAATTCATGCTAAATATATGCAAAATACGCAACGGAAGACTGTATGTATAATAATACTAAGCATGTAGAGAGCATGAAAAACAAAACAGGACCATCCTAATTGAATCTAACATGATCTCTATATTAAAGAGAGCATACAAGAGTTAGAAAGTTATACTTTCGAAGCGTGATTCGATGGAAGATCGAACAACCCCTAGCTCTTGCTCTTTGTAGTAGTAAATCTCTTCGTAGTGGATCTCCAAGTCTTCAAGTGAGCTTGATAAAATCGAAGTCTTCTTGAGACACAATGTAAGATATCCACCTCGGGGTACTTTAAAATCCTACTACTTCCTCTTACTCAAAGATTGCTAGAGTTTAGTAAGAGGTAGATCTCTCTTCTTTTCTTTTATGGAAAGCAACTATGAATAAACCATTTATTTTATTTTTCTGTTAACCATAAAAGAAGAAAGAGAGCTCATATTTATAGAGGAAGAATATGTCATGACATGAATGACTCATTCTATGAGTCACACCATGATGTCATGACATGAATGACTCATTCTATGAGTCACACCATGAGTCATCAAAACAATGATTCTCTCATGAGTTATGCAATGACTCATCTTATGAGTCGTGCAATGAATCATGAAGAATCAAAACTATGTGCTAAAACCATGTTCCCAAACCATACCACCTTAATGACTCATCTCATGACTCATTAATCAAGGTATAATAAAGTGCGTATTTTATAAATAAAAATACCATATCAATACGGTATTTTATAAATACGATATTTTGTAACTTTATAATCATTAACCAATAAGTCATCATATGACCAAAAAAGTCGATGAGTTGACCAAAAGTTAACTGTTGATAAAAAAGTTAACTAGTTGACTAAAAGTTAACTTTATGGGAAAAATACTGGAATTCATTTCCTAATCACGTAGCATTCTGATTTTACCGATATACATAACCGTTTATGTGTATCCGGTAAAATCATATATGCGTATTAATCATACGCATCACTCTATAAATAGTGTTTCATTGGATTTAAGTACGCGCTTGGTGTGACTCTAGGGCCCAACTTAAGAACTCGGCAGTGGATGATATCCACAAGTACAACAGAGGTGCTAGCTACACATGAAGACTACCCGGGTATAAGTAATGATAAATGTCTGTAAGATGCTAACACAATTTTATCAGGACCACTCAGTGATAATATTGTACAGTCTGGTCTCTTTGTCAAACCATGTCAAACTATCGAGCCTAGGGTATGAAAAACTGTCAAATCCTAATAGCTCGATTAGTGTTTGTTGATATTAAACTCATAACCTATAAGATCAAACTGACACTCAGTTTATCTTATTTACCTCGGCCAATGGTTTCTTGGCTATAGTTATATCAAACAATCTTATGACATTAACCCCTTATACTGGGAGAGACGAATCACATCTTGGTATCTCAATATCTACTTATGTCTCGGGATACACCTAATAAGAACCGTTATGCACAACTCAATGAGAACTGTGGTTAGGTAAAAGTCTAAGTATACCTATACTGACATGTAAGATATTATACTCATGCCTCAGGTCAAGAGACTACTATGTATTATATCACTTGAGAACTTCTATTTGACAGTTAAGTATAATTACGAACTAGATGTTCTCAGTGAGTCATTCAGTCAACTCGTTCACTAATGAGTCACTTGTATACTATATCTTGATGTCTTATATCAATGATCCAAAAGATGGATCATCATCCTACCAAAGAAGAAATAGAGTATATACTAGTATTCCCAAAGTGATGATGTCCTATTTTAACACTTCATCGACTAGGAATATTTTAGAATATACGTTAGCGACAAATCAGATCTCTTCATTACGATCATATCCGAAATATCTGATAGTCTAGTATTATTCTAAGGACTTTATCTGTATTAAAATACCAGATAAATCTGACCAAAATAGCATACTATCATTTTGAATAATGATGTTATATTCATATAGGTCCTGTTATAATATATAATTATTGCCTACATGACACTTATATCTAACACCACCTAGCCCCGCTGCCTCCGTGCGAAGTGTAAAGTGTGCCTAACAAAGCGTCACTTAGCGCCCCAGCCCGATTAGCCCCGATCTCCGGACCATTAGCCTACAGCCCACGGCCCAAGACCCACGACCCATTAGAACTTATGAAGAATTAATTAAAATAAAATACTTCTCGGTTTGCCGTTAGCAAGCCTCGAACAGAGGATCTTTTGAAACACAAAAATATTAACTTTTCACTAGGCCACTAAACATTTATGAAAAGTACTTATAGTTAATATATAGTTTGAAAACTCATTTTGGAAAGCACTTTTGACCAAAAAATCCAACAATCCCCCACAAGTTTTTAAACTAGTGTCATGTAATGATGTTGTTGTTTCTATCATTGTGCATAAGGTAGATGTCGCAAGGACTTGAATCCCCCTTAGACTAACTGAATAGAAGATAGATGTATGGTATCATAGAAACTTGAACCAACACATGTCTAAAATCCAACGATCACACAAGATCAAACTCATCTGTGGTATTTTTCACTTTGAACCATACTTGCCTTTGCTTTGTACATTTATATGACCCTGTGCATATCCTAGTTTCTGCTAGGGCTTTAGGTATCTTTCCATAAGACACCATAGGAGACAGCCAAATCTCCACCCATGCATAGGTGAGTTCTTTAGACATGTTTTCGATCAAATATCCCGCATCCGAAATGCTTTGAACTTATTAAGGCTTAAGAGTTATCCTCTCTCATTATAGGATTCTAGATAAGTCATTTAGACGTGTTTCCTATCTAACACTCCGTATCCGAAATGCTTTGGACTCATTAAGACTTAACAGCCAACCCCTTTACATGATAGGATCATCGGTGAGTCCTTTAGGCATGTTACCTATCCAACATCCTGTATTCGAAATGCTTTGGACTCATTAAGGCTTAACAGCCATCCTCTTTACCATGATATGATTTCACTTATAAATCTTATAAGACTTTTGAACCAATCATCTTGTCATTAGTAGCATAAGATTTGAACTAATGACTTGATGTAAATGGTAAGTGTTTGTAAGACTCACCAAACTTTATAAATCTTACTTGATTTTTGAACCAGTTATCTTATTATTAGTAGCGTAAGCTTTGAACTAATAATTTTACAAACATGGTAAGTATTTATAAGGCTCACAAAATTTTGAGACTCATTACAGCAAACGTCCTTTCGACTATGTCCTTTTATAGACCTTTAGTTAAATAATCAGCCACATTCTTTGAAGACCGAACGCCAATCACTGAGATAACTCATTGACAAATGAGTTCTCTTAAATAGCCAAGCTTCAGACGAATGGTCCGTTTCTTTCCATTGAACAATGAGTTTGCTGCCACAATACCCGTTGCTTGATTATCATAATAGATAGTAATTGTGTCTTACAATTCTATCAATGGAAGGTCTCAGAGAATACAACTGAGCCACTCAGCTTTATCTCCTATAGCATAGAGTACGAAGAACTCAGATTCCATCGATGATTGTGCAATCATAGTTTGCTTCTTAGATTTTGACGAGATGACAGCTCCACCCATGGTAAAGACAAAACCTCCTGTAGATCTGCACTCATCTAGTTCTGAGCATTAGCTCGCATTTGAATAGCATTCGATTATAGCTTGATATCTAGTGTAGAATACGCCCAGACTTATAGTTTCTTTTAAGTATCTCATCAATCTCTAGATAACATCCCAATAAAGCTTTCCAGGATTACTTGTGAACCTACTAAGCATTCCTACAGCGAATGTTATATCTGGCTTTGTGCAGCTCATCGCATACATAAGACTTCCAATTATCTTTGAGTACCTTAGCTGCTCTACTGGTCTTCTATTGTTCGGTCGAAGCTTCTTGTTGTAATCATACGGCACTGATAGTTCTAACAGGTCGTGGTAGCCATACTTTCTTAGCACGCTCCTGACATAATGAGATTAGGATAATCCATTACCCTCTTTAGAATATATGATTTTGATTACGAGAATCACATCCGCAGTTCTAAGATCCTTCATGCTGAATTTTGCTAATATAAATTTCTTGATAGATTTTACTATCTCCAAATTACTCCCGATGATAAGCATATCATCCGCATAGAGGCAGATAACAACCACCTTTTTTTAGCGATCTTGATGGATAGGCACTTGTCAGACTCACTGACTTGATACCCATTATTATGAACAACCCCATCAAACTTCTCATGCTAGAGTTTTGGTGTCTGCCTAAGTCCATATAGAGACTTAATAAGTTTACAAACTTTACTAGCTAGAGTATTAAGTCTTTTTGGTTTCTCCATGTAGATCTCTTCCATGAGGTCTCCATTGAGAAAGGTAGTCTTCACATCCATCTGATGTATGACAAACCTTTTTATCACCGCACATGCGATAAACACTCTGATGATAGTGATCCTATAAACTAGTGCATAGATATCTAAGAAATCTATTCCTTCTCTCTTAGAGAACCCTTTCGCCACCAATCTTACTTTGTACTTCTCAATAGTACCATCAGGACGAACTTTCTTTTTAAAGATTCACTTGCAACTGATAGACCTAGCACCTTCAGGTACATCCACCAGCTCCCACGTGTGATTTTGGTTCAATGAATCCATCTCATCATCTATAGCTTCTTTTCATAGGAGAGCATCTATTGACTGAATTGCTTCTTAAAAAGTATGTGGGTCTCCTTCCACATTATAGGTGATGAAGTCATCTCCAAATTCTTTCTGTCTCCTGACACGCTTGAAAGATGGTTCAGTAACTCCTTCATCATTAACACTTTCAGTTTCTCGCGAAACTGGATCCTCTGGTGCATCTGATATACTAGCATTCTCTACTATATCTTTGCGCAATAAACCTTTATCTTTGATAAACTTATCCTCAAAGAATTCTGCATCTCGAGCTTCAGTGATGGAGTTGGTTCCAAGGTTAAGGAACCTGCAAGCATCACTATCGTCAATAAAGCTAAGAAACACACATCTGTTTGCCTTTAGTCCGAGCTTAGGCCTTCTGATATCTCAAACTCGAACATATATGAGACACCCCTACACTTTGAGACTATCCAAAAGATCTAGATATCCCAACCATAACTGATGAGGAGTACTATCAATTTTGGAATAGGATACTCTGTTCAGAATCCAGTTTTTTATTAACAAAGTCTCTCCACAATAGCAGGTAGGTAGACCAGATGTGATTAATATGGAATTCACTATCTCGATCAATATGCGATTCTTCTTTTCTGCAATTCCATTAGATTGTGGAGAATATGGAACAATAGTTTCAACAATGATTCCATACTTCTTGAAGTATGTCTCTGACTCCTTAGATCGGTACTCTTCTCCTCTGTCGCTCATGAGTCTTTTTACCTGAAGTCCAAGCTGCTTCTCCACTCAAGTCTGAAATTTGACAAACTTACTGAAGGCTTCATCTTTAGATTTCGGTAGGTAGACGTGGCAAAAGCGAGAGTGGTCATCAATGAAGATGATGAAGTACTTCATGCTGCATCGAGTGACGAAACTCTTGAAATTATAAGTATCTGAGTGAATCAGATCCAATGGGTTGATGCTTCTTGTGACACTTGGAAATGGCTTCCTTGTCAGCTTAGCTTGCGCGCAGGCTTCACACTTCTTAGGTATGTTACCCTCATATTTTGAAAGTAATCCTAATTCCTCTATACTAGACAGTTTTTTATAATTTTATGTCCTAACCTATTGTACCATAATACAGAGGAGTAAGCAGAAGAAGAAGCTTCATTTACAACTGAGTTAGGTATAATAATATTAATCTTATACATATCATTAGTACGATATGCATTGCCAAAATACATTTTCTTAAATGATAATATAACCTTTCCTCCTTTGAAATCCAGCCTCATACTTGCATCACATAACAGACTTCTAGAAACTGAGTTGATTAATATTGTGTACTGTTTCCGTTTTTGATGCTTTGGAGTCCTTGTCAAAATGTTATTGCTTCCTACAATTGAAGCATTTGTCACTCTTCTTGAAATCTTTCTTATGAACATTCAAGTTATTTAGATTATGATTCTTTTTTTGTTAAATGATTTTTTTAGAAGAATTGGTACCCTTCTCAGAGTTAGCAGTCATCATGTTAGCAGACGCCTTCTGCTTAGCTAGGAGCTCATTCTTCGTGCGAGTCTGAATCTCGTCCTCGATCCAAATGAACCTCTTCAAATCAGACAGAGTCACATGTCTTTTCCTTCTTCGAATGTCCGTGAAGAATGACATCCAAGATGGAGGAAGCTTGTTGACAATTGCTCCAGAAAAGAATGTTTGACAAAGATTAATCTTTTCATCCTTCAGCTTCATAACAAGTTTTACGAGCTCTTTGACTTGAGGTAAAACCTCAGTGTCATCTTCAAAATTGAAGTCCAGAAACTTGTCAATGAGGTGAGACTTGAAAAGCTTCTCCCCATCCTTTTATTGCTCCTCCAAAGCAATCTAGATTTCCTTTGCAGATGGCTTATTTGTGTAAGCATCTATCAGATAATCAGCCAGGCAAATAAGAAGATAACTCATGTAGAAATGATCATATTTAACCCAAGAGACTTCAGACTCATAGTCTTCTTTAAAGTCAGGTTTCTCTTCAGAAACCACATAGTAGATTTTCAGGAGTTGCATCCCAAAAATTACTTTTCGATGCCATGCGTTAAAGTTAGATCCATCAAAGTTCTCTAACTTGAGAGGTCCACTCCAAGAGCCCTCGCAGGATCCATAGTAGATCAAAAAATATTGCTTTAAGATTGTTAGAAATTATGATTATATCTGGAATAAAATAGTAAAAGATGATGTGCCGTAATTTTAAACTTTTTCAGTTCGCTACTGTGCATTTGTGAAACGCTGTGTTCTAAGCAATATTTGACCTACTGTGGTGTAAGGATCCTAAGGCCATACTGATTTTAGGAACAGCAGTACAATACTCTGATGTGCACCAACCCAGTACTGTCTCAAGATCTCCTCGATCTAAAAGACCTTTTGATCAAGGCAAATATCTCCTCAATCTCAGAAGATTTTGATTCAAAACCTTTCAGTTTCAGGGCAAGTTCTTTCGGGTACAGTTTTTACAGCAGCAGCACAACAGCAGCAACAACGTCAAGATCTCCTCGATCCGACATCCGTATTCCAAGTTCTCTAGCCAACTACAAGGGTTGCCCAAGGGGCGTTATTTATAGGCCTCTAAGACCAGCTCAAGAGTCATCCTCAATTAATGCAACTGTTACAATTCACAATGACAATTATGATTGTAACATCAATGCTTTAAATTGCTCTAAATGCCGTTATAACTGCTGCATGCAGTAACTCCTGAAAATACGAGGCAATCAATGAACGTGTTACTATAAAACGCGAGGGTCACGTCTCAGCAAATCAGACGAACATCGTCTGTAGGACGAACCTCGTCGAACGGCTCGTCGACATGCTGCGAAGCAGTCTATGAGGCAACCTTCGTGGCGATCATAGTGGCTGGCAGTCAACGTAACGCCACCTAGCCACGATACCTCCGTGCGAAGTACAAAGTGCGCCTAACAAAGCGTCACTTATCGTCTCAGTCTGTTTAGTCCCGATCCTCGGCCCATGAGCCCATGACCGACGAGCTCACGACCTACTAGAACTTATGAGAGATTAATTAAAATAAAACACTTCTTCGCTTGCAGTTAGCAAGCCTCGAACAGAGGACATTTTGAAACACCAAAACATTAACTTTCCACTAAGCTACTAAGCATTTATGAAAAGTACTTGTAGTTAATATATTTATAGTTTGAAAACTCATTTTGGAAAGCAGTTTTGACCAGAAAATCTAACATGGGGATATCTGTCTGTTGCTGGCAAATGACCACATTTTAGCGACTGAAAACACCATAATATTAACAAATAACTTAACAATAGCTATGACTACATTTGGTAACCAAGGTGTTTGTGGCGTTCTTGTTTTGTTTCTGCTAAAAAAGAAACATAACACGATAACAGATCGTTATGATGCTCAAATAAAAGTAACACAACACCAATGTGTTTTTTTACAAAAACACAACAAGAAAAATACCTTGTAGCCAAACAAAGTATGTTTTGAGCGGGGTGAGTATAGAAGTAAAAGCGGTGTGTGTTTTTTGACCAGTGTTTTTCGAACAACGCCATTCAACAAAGTACACTCCGTCCCGTGTCTATAAGAAATTTATTAGTGAAAGAAATCGAGACGCGACAAAAGGGTAATACTAATATAAGTCGTGCCATTTGCCCCCACGTGCTCGAGGTGCAGATCTACCAGTGTAAATGTGATCTTACACCATTTCAAGCCCCCACCCCTTAACATCACAGAGTACTCGCTTAAAATCCACCACACGAAGGTATCTCCTCCCTCCACAAATTCATCCGCTTCCTCCACCGGTCAGAGTCGTACCCTCAATTCACTTCATTTAATCCCCCAAAGTCTCCATGGACAAGCTGGGCCCAAACTCCGCCAACGCCTCCCCCTTGACTCCCCTGGGCTTCCTCGAGCGCGCCGCGACGGTCTACGGCGACCTCACCTCCGTCATCTACAACTCCACCACCTACACCTGGTCGCAGACCTACCGCCGATGCCTCCGCCTCGCCTCCGCCCTCTCCTCCCTCGGCGTCTCCCCCGGCGACGTGGTAAACATGTCTACAGTCAGTTTTGACTTCTGCAGACGTTCCGCGTCTATTTTCCTTAGTCAGTTAATTTTTCATTCCAGGTGTCTGTACTGGCACCCAACACGCCGGCCATGTACGAGATGCACTTCGGCGTGCCTATGTCCGGCGCCGTGCTTAACACCATCAATATCCGACTCGATGTCAGGAGGTGGTCCTGTCTCGCTCCGGCCACGGGAGGGGGCGTAGCCCAAGGTCCGTGTTCGTCGATCCTCAGTTCCGGCCCGCTCGTCGCGACGGACCGCTCTAGCCTCTCCCCCCGGAGCTCTACGCGGTCCGAAATTGATTCGCGATCCGAGAGACACCCTGCGAAGATCTCGTCCTACTGCCGCGGACGTCCGGTACGACGTACGAGGAGGCTGATCGAGACGGGGCGATCCGGGGTTCCAGGGTGGGTCAGGCCGACGTAGCGAGTGGCCCGATGTCCTGAACGTAACACGTCAAGGGACCACGTTCGTTTCCGAAGGGGCCGTCCATCGAGCCAACCGCAAGCGTCTTCGCTCGGCGGCGCGTGCAAGAACCTGCTGGGACTGGTCGGTGCCAGAGAAGCGACTAACCTGTGACTCGCTCACCCGATGTCCACTGCCAAACGGCTGGTTGCTGTCCGCCTGGGGATGCCGACCATCGGCAAGGAACCATACTGCTGTCGGCAAGGTTCGCGGTCCGTCAATCTACGCGCGCGATAGCCGACCACCGCGTCAACGCACGCTGTGCGGCGCCGCCGTCGTGCCTCACATGCTGGCGGAAACGGCCACGGAGGTCAGACTTGATGGTTAGCACCCCAAGAATGGTGGAGATACTACTGGGGGGCTCCGCCGCCTGCGCCGGTGCTGGCGAGGGCGGAGGGCGGCGGGGTTTCTCGTGAGGCACGGGTATGGGTGACGAGAACGGGCGGGTTCAATACTGTCGTGGCGGTGGAACGGGAGTGGACCGGCTTGCGAGGCGCGGAGAGGCCAGAAATGAAGGCGAGGCAGGAGGAGAAGCTGGAGATGGCGGAGGGCCGACGTCCGTCGACGGCGGAGAGCGGGCGGAAGCGTGGCGAGCGACGGGGCGACGATGGGGGAGGTTGTCTTGAGAGGAGGGACTGTCATGCTCGGGTATCTCAAGGATGAGGAGGAGACGAAGAAGGCGATACGGCCCAATGGGTGGTATGTTCCATTGTTCGCTCTGCAGTTTATTCTCCTCTAAACATCAATTTAATTGGGAACATTTAACGCTAATAAAATGGTTGAAGGGTAGTAAATGTTACCGACGCCTCATTTGACACTCGAGAATACTAGTTGCAACCTTTTTTTTTTTTTTGAAATTGAAATTAATGATGATTTTCTGAGAAGGCTCATTCCCGCACTATTTGTGTGTACCCGTATGTCCCCGAAAAACATGAACACAAACCACGGCTATGTCTTGCTGCACAGGTTCTACACCGGCGACGTCGGAGTAATGCATCCGGACGGCTACATAGAAATCCGCGATCGATCAAAGGACGTCATCATCAGCGGCGGCGAGAACATAAGCAGCATCGAGGTCGAATCCATACTGTACAGCCATCCAGCGATAAACGAGGCTGCGGTTGTGGCGAGGGCGGACGAGTACTGGGGAGAGACTCTGTGCGCCTTCATCAGCTTAAAGGACGAGAATAAGGCGTCGGAGGCGGAGATTATTGGATGGTGTCGAGAGAGAATGCCTCGTTACATGGTGCCAAGGACGGTGGTTTTTCGGCCGGAGTTGCCGAAGACCTCGACGGGCAAGGTTCAGAAGCATATTTTGAGGGAGATGGTTAAGAAGTTGGGGACCGTGGGGTCTGGTATAAAGAGTCGTATGTAGAAAGTGCCATCGTTTTCGGGGGTATGTCACACGTAATCCTTCATGCGATACCTCTGGTTGCACTCAGCATCTCTGAACTCAGTCTAGCGCCTCTTCACAAATCATGAGAGAGGGGTGTTACTTGCAACATATTTTTTTTTAATAATGGCAATCCAAGTGTGTTAAGGACTGATAAATGGTTTGATGTTTTCTAAGTGCAATGGAAAACATATATATGAGGGAGGTTATGTGCGTTTTGTCCCTTTCTTTAAGATGAACTGCCAATTTTGTGTACTCTTGCTGCCAATTGATGTTTATTCAAGATTTGGACTGGCTTGGTAAATATATAAGATCTAGAGTGTGAGCAACACCCATGTCGTCTTTTCCTATCATAGATATGTAATTCTAAGGCTGTCCAAAAAGCTCGCCGGCCCGGGCCCGGCCTGGCCCGGGCAGGGCCGGCCCTAGCATAAGGCAACTAAGGCCTTTGCCTTGGGCCCCAAGTTGGATAAGGCCCACCCACCCATATATATAATATATGTAACTTAGTTACTTAAGCATAAAGCTAACCCTATTTAAAAAGTGAAGATCCAAAGATAAAAAGTGAAGTTAATTATAGCTTAGCAACTTATGAGATTGAAAATTTTGAATTCTTAATAGCTATGAATATTTGGTATGACATATTGTTTGCTGTTAATTCAGTTAGTAAAATCTTACAGTCTAAATATATGCATATTGATATTGTCATAGATCAATTAAAGGGTCTTATTGTATATTTAGAAAATTATAGACAAAATGCTTTTATATCTGCTTTGAATTCAACTAAAGAACTTGCTAATTAAATGACGTACAACCTATATTTTGTGAAAAACGTAAAATTCATAGAAAAAAACAATTTGATGAAATATTGGTAATGAAACAACATTTAACGCTGAAGAATCTTTTCGTATTGAATATTTCTATACATAGTTGATAAATCGCTTGGCTCAATTGAAAGTAGGTTTGAACAATTTAAAACGTATGAAAAAAAATTTGGTTTTTTGTTTGATTTGAAAAAATTAAAAGCTTTAGATTATATTGAATTGAAAGCATATTATCTTAATCTCGAAAATGCACTAAAACATGATGAACATTTAGATATTAATGGACTTGATTTGTTTTCAGAATTGAGAGTGCTTAGGGAAATTTTAAAAATAGAGATTAATAGTCCAATTGAAGTGTTGAACTATATAAAGTGGTTAGATTATTTTCTAAATACTTGTATTGCTTATCGTGTACTATTGACTATACTCGTAACAGTTGCTTCCGCTGAAAGAAGTTTTTCAAAATTAAAATTACTAAAATCTTATTTAAGATCGACCATGTTACAAGATATTGAAAATAATATGTAATTTTGCCGCTCAAAAGGTAAGAAGAATGAGATAAAATGTATTATGAGTTGTATCACTTAGGCCTCATCCAATATTTCGCCTTGGGCCCCAAAATTCCTAGGTACGGCCCTGCCCGTGCGGTGTGTTTGACAAATTTATGAAAAATCGAAAGATACACATGACTGATTTTATTTACTTTGATGCTTACTAGGGTGTGTTGTATTGTAGGCTTTCATGTGCCTTTTATAATTGAATAACTTGAGGTTAAAATATTATCTTAAGATATTAGCAGCTTGTTGATCATATCTCGGATATCAATACCGTGGTGCTTCATCATTTTTGTATATATATATATATATACTCTTTCTTATATATGTATAAGTATATATAAGTGTACTCTCTTTTATATAAGTACTAGTTGAGATGCACGTACAATGCACGTGGTTGAATATCATGATTATTTAAATTGATAAAAAAAGAGTAAAACAAAAAGGAAAAAATAAAATTTTTTGTGGGATTGATCACCAACTCAATAATCTCTCTCTCAAATAAAATATTGTTATTGTTTCCTTCAACCCAGACTGTGGCCACGTGATCTACTATTTGTGAGTTATAAACAAATTAATCTAGTGCAACATCTCTATTTATTAGTATCTTGAAGTCTTCAAAAGATGGGTGATCATTCAATTCACAAATGAATTTTGTATATGAATTTACTTACAATATGCCCGTTAAACTTTTAGTTGTTATTTGACTCATATTCACGTTAACTTTTAGTTGAGATTTCACTCATATTTATATTATAAAATATTCTCATTCAATTTTATAGCTCATTTTCTGTACCATAGAAGTAAAACTGAAAGTATAAAGAATTATTTTCTTACGAAATTAGAGCAGGGAGATTATGATATACTTCGCAATGAGCTCTAAATATAAAAAAAAAATCTTTAATGCAATGTCCCTATCAAATCTTACCCCAAGCGATGTGAATTAAAAATGCTATTATAATTCATTTGCCTAGGATAATTATATTGTATATAAGACATATAACTCATCTGAAATATTCACAGCTACTAAGTGGATTTTGCTATTGTGAACAACATGTTAGATGCTCGTATTTAAACTTTTTGGCTCTATAAAGACCCAAGAATTTGGAGTGTATACCTTATATATTGTAAAGAACATATTAGTTCATGAAGAATTTTCCCTGATAAGTATATTATTATAACGATATTATTATTCAGTACTGAATCAATTTTATTATATAAGATTATATAACCATTTTTAATAAATTATAAAGTATTTATATGGAAACCTCAATGCTTATAGCCAGCAGGTGGTCTCCACAAAATATGTTAACTTTATATTGTAGTTTGCTATTTGTAGTACTGTTGGCAATATCATTATCCTTCCTCTTTATCTTATTATTCACGCTTTTCTGATGTAAGTTCTCTTTTACTAATTACTCAATTGACTATATTTAGTTTTTATAATATCAAATGTTAGAATATTTTTTCTATTTTAAAAATGTTGACATTATTTTTTTAAAAAATATATACACATAGTAGCAACAATATATACTTCAGTTTAACTTAAACATTGGCTTGAAACCATTTAGAGTGAGATTTTTTTTACGCTAGAATGATGATATAGTGATTACACGATCCAAAAGTCAAAGAAGAAATTTCTTCAAAGAAAAAGTAATTTAATATGTCAAATTAATAACTAATTTATAAAATATACATGGCAGTTGAGATAGTTATAGAAAGTAAGGTGTATATCTTCATGAAAATTTTATAGTGAGTGACCAACTACAATCATCCTAATTTAAGCATAAATAATTCTTATTTTAGTTACTAATTTGATAGTCGTAACTATAGAATAAATCTCAAGCAAAAAATATGAATTGAGATTGGATTATCCTGTAGGTAAATAAATAAATGTTATTAGAGCTCCTCTTTATTTTAAATTTAAAAGTAATAATTTAAATTATTAAGCGCCAAATATTAGCTCATGTGAGAAAGTAAAGTAATTTATGATCAATATACATATATAGTCAATCAATCAAACATATTAAAATTATGATGACCACAGTCAAACTCAATTGGGGTCACATTAAATATAATTTATAAAAAATAGTACATTAAAGTCAAAATCTTTTTAACCACTATATAGATTGTTTAACAATTTTTACATATATAAATTAAACTATATAGGAATAGTGATGTGCACACTTAACTATAGCCTAATAATCTTAAGAATAACTTACTCTTCAATATCATTATTTATTGAAGTATCTATGCATTACACTTAAAACACAATGCAGATTTAGAAAACTACAAAATAAACACCCTCAAAGTTTTAAAAATAGAAAATACCCTAAAATCTTGTAATTTACAAATACACAAAACTATTAAACATTACATTGGAATTAAGGAATTACAAAAAATCATTAAAAAAATTTTAAACTTTGGAGGGGTGATTTTCAATTTACTAAATTTCAAATTTAATAGATTTTTAATTAGTTATGTTCTTTTCAAAAATGTTATAGATAATATTGACCATGAAAAGTTTTTCCTAAACTTATACTTTTAAAGGGTGTATGATATTTTTTGTAAAATTTTAATTTTTAGGGGTTCTTAGTAATTTTACATATTCATTTTAATAACTATAGGTTAGAAATTCTCATGGTATTTTTTCATAAATTATAAAATTTAGGGGCTATTTACAATTTTTTAAACTTATGGGCCTTTTCTACTTATTGTAAATTATTTATAGACTATTTATAATTCCTATGCTTTTAATTTACTAATGAGTTTAAAATTCTCAGGGTGTTTTTTGTAAAATTTAAATTTTAAGAGTTTGTTTGTAATTTTTAAAACTTTAAGGGTGTTTTGTATAAATTATAAATTATGTAGGGGATATTTATAATTCCTATATTTTAATGCACTGTTAGGTTGGAAATTATCAAAATTTTTGTAAATTTTATAATTTTAAGGGTTTTATTTTGTAATTTGTAAAAAGTTTAGCGTGTTTATTATAAATTTTATAAATTTTTGGGGGTTGTTCGTGTTATTTGTAGGTTTTTAGTGTGTTTATAG
>NW_017972353.1:42952-65374 GCF_001876935.1 Asparagus officinalis
GAATGAAGAAAACCACAAAAAACCATATTAATTACCCACACACACCCACTATTTTCAAAACCACCATTCTCCATCTCCATTTATTATATATCCACATATCAAATTAAACTGCTGGAGTTTCCCCTCACAAACTACACCATTCTCCATCTCCTTTGTACTTAAATTGTATAACATTCATTGTGATGATGACTCACATGGGTTCTTTGCCTGCCTTGAGCATCCAACAAAAAAATAATGTACTAAGCATTATAGTTAGTTAATAATGAGATCCTATCATTATAAACAAACTAAATAAAGATTAATAATTCTTAAGAATATATCATTATAAACAAACTAAATAAAGATTAATAATTCTTAAGAATATACTATGTTGCCATATCTTCCCTTGCAAACTGGTTAGTTATTTATTCCTGGCCCGAAGTTATTTTCAAAATTAATCATCTATTTCATAAAATATTTAAAAATATTTAAATAAAATTTATGAAAAATGTAACAAACCATGTTTATAGATTTTAATTCAAAATGAATCTGACTTATTTTATAGTAAGAAAATAAATAAAATAATAATAATTTTGATATTTAACCACGTGCATTGCACGTGCACAAGAACTAGTATATTTATATGTGTGTGTGTGTGTATACCTGTACATATATTGAATTACATGAATGTTTTGGGCTACTTAGTCTAGTGGTAAAATTTAAGAGTTTGGAGAGGAGGTTAGTGGTTCAAATCCTAGCCATAACATATATATTTATGTCTTTGATTGGGCCATGGGCTCTTAGGCTCTTTGAATTCTACAATTATTTTTAATTTTGTTTGTTTCTATAAATTTTATAATTATTTTATATCATTTTAATTTTTATAATTTTTTATATTTATAAATTACATAATTATAATTAATTAGTAATATAATTTTTTATCAGAATTATGTTTATTTTTTTGCTTTGTATTATTGAAAAATTAAAAAAAGTAAAAAAACTTAAAAAACAAATAAAACCCGGGCCGGGCCGGCCCGGAGCCCGGCGAACTTACGCCTGGGTTGGGGCAACCGGGCCCGGGTCCGGGCTCCGGTTTTGCCTGGCCCGGGCCCGGTTTTTCGGGCCAGGGCGGCCCGGTCTGGATGGACAGCCCTATGTAATTCCCAATTATTTCTTGATAGCTCTAGAACAAGCCAAATTATGTAGGACCCATGTTGACCAAAGTACAGTGAGTGATCAAGGGAACATCAATTACTTATTTTTGAACCGAATTTAGATTCATCAGCGACACAGGTTGTTTGTTATTCATTCTAGGGATTGATTTTTTTTATTAAAGAAATCAATTAATTTCTTTTTCTGAAGGGGTTTTTGTTTTTATAAACCTCTTAAATCATGAGTATTTACAAATAATTCCCTCAAATTTTAGGATTTGCAAAACTATCCCAAATCATTAATTTTTACGGGGAAAAACTCCCAAATCAACAAATCATTAACTCTGTGGGATAGAGTAAGTAAAAAGTTGTTTATTTATTAATATTTTTATATTTGGTTATAAATTAGCCTATCATAGTTTTTTGAGTGAAATGGTGAGTACAAAGATAAAGATCCAGAAAAGTTTTCCTATGGAAGCACATATTCAATTATGCATATAAATTAATAGCTATACAATATAAATTCTAGCAATAGAGAAGCCCATGCGAACAAGATTGTTTTAATTTCTCTAGTTTATATATGTCAGTTTATATGCCCTTCGATTACATTGACTTGTGCAATGAGAGAGATGTTCGATTATACTTCTTTATAGATTATAACTCACAGATCATCTATTAACTAATACATTAATTAATGATTATGAATGAAGAGACGGTGATTATCTCTTTTTGCTATGTTATTAGAAGAAGAGAGTAGAGTTTTTTTATCAGTTAAAGTAGATAGTTTGAATAAAGGATTTTCTTATGTAAATTATAATTTTAAGTTTGAAATTCAAAATTAGATAACTTAATCATCAAAATTGTCACGCCCCGCTTCCCAAAATACCAAGGAACCGAGACGTGAGCAAGCCCACGACGTATTAGATTGAGGAGAATAAATAAAATTAAACATTCTTCCTCAACCTAATACGCTAAGCATCAAGAAATAAATGCAAAGACACAGATCCCCGATCACAGTAGCGAGAATATAATGAACAACTCAGAATAAAAAAGAGACATATCATAAATAGAATATCATCCGAGACACAAAGTTTGGGTCAAACATGCCCTTATTACAAAACAGTCCAACTAAAATAAGAAAATACATAGTCCAACAAAATAAGAAAGAAGTACTGTAAAAATAACTAAGTCCCTCGAAAGACTAAAGGATAAGGTACTACATAAGTAATCTAGTGTCCATCAGTGACTACGTAAAAGAAAAGACTAAGCTTCCGTCTGTTCTTCTGTTCCACTTGGAAGACACTCCGGCTGGGCATACTCCTGCTCTAATGCATCATCATACTGGACATGTCCGTCCTCTAAATCTGACGTACACCAGAGAAAACAGGTGTACGTCAGCGTGTATGGCACACGGCAAGATCCCACAAGGAAAGTAGAAAAGGCCGAATGACCAATGCAAGAACAATAATAATAATAAAAGTATTAATCTAAATGAAAATCCACCACTAGAATATAATAATCAGAAGAATCCAAAATCGATTGGGTAACGAGGTTATACTACTAGCCATTCTATAACAGGTCACTGGTACATATCTCACACAGAGTCAACGTTCATATCATTGGATAACTGACTGTTCACAAATCCTCTATGTGTATCCAATCCCGCTACACATGCGGCCTAGAGAACTACACGCAATCCGTTTTCTGCCTGGTCCGAACTTCAAACAGAACCCGGGCGACGAAATAAATTTCTCACTAACTAAAGTGATGTACACACTTTACTTTAGCCCTACAAACCAACCCCAGTGGCGACACCAACCACTGGCGGATGTACACACTTTACTTTAGCCCTACAAACCAACCCCAGTGGCGACACCAACCACTGGCGCGAGCCTGAAAGATACATCAACAACCTTATCCGATCACATGAACCATGACTTTCCCACCCCAACTCTTTTGTTTTTCTAAGTTAACATACACACAGGTTTCTAAGTCTTAAACATGATACACCAGACTACACTAGTCATGAATTTTTAACGGTTCTCAAACATAACAAATAGTAATAAATGCAACTAATTATATACAACAATATCATAGCATATCACATAATTAAAATTAAGAAACCTAAATCATGAATAATGCATAATAATCCCTTTCTAAAATAAATCCTTTAAAATTATTTATAAATGTTCTAAAATAATTCCTTTTATAAAACTCTCTTAAATTATTGGAATTATTCTAAATTGATACTTATTCTAAAATAAAATCTTTTAAATTATTTATAATTATTCTAAAATAATTCTTTTGTCAAATAAATTCTATTAATTTATTATAATTACTTTAAAATGATTTTTCACCCAAATAATTTATTATAATTATTTTAAAATGATTATTTTGTCAAATAAATTCTTTAAAATTATAAATTATTTTAAATAATTTTATTTTATTTTATCTTTACAGTATCTATTATCATAATATTATTTTTAGTACTTTTCAATATCATTCGTCAAATAAATTCGTGCAGGTCATCACAGTATATGTATTACAACGTGAATGGTCATACGTTATTGTTCACTGTCCATTACGTCTATGACAGTTCTATACGTTATAGTTCTCAGTTCAATATGTTCATGACAGTTCTATATTTGTAACGAATAATTATTCGAGAAACGAGTTCTTATGCATAATTAATCTGTGATCAATCTAAAATTGTATTGAGCAAGAATATGGATCTTGCCTACGAGACTGTGGGGTCTGATGATGAAGCTATGATGCCGATGCGGACACGACGTGTGGCGATCGAGGCGACGTAGCGGATGGCGGTTTTGCAACTAGATGTGCGTTTGCATATGATCGAACAGATGGCGTGCGACGACACTGAGGTGAGCGAATCTGATCGAATCTGGACGATGGATGACGAGGTCGATGTCGGGGTCAGCGACGTCGCTGGGTGGCTGTCGTAGTACCGTGATCCCGTAAAACACTTTACTTGCTCCCAACCAAATAATGTCTCCAAAAGCTTAAGAGAAAAATCATACTGCACTTTAGGTCGTGGTTGGGTAAATTCTGCTCATGCTTCGTTCAGCTGACGAGAAGCATACGCTCACAATTGACATATTGCTGAAGAAACGTCCATCCAATCCTTACATTGATGCGTCGCAAAACAACCTAAACGTTCCTGCTCTTATCCAGTATTCAGAGATAGGGACCGACATCAATCGATATTTAATCCTTCAAACGGCCTGCCACAAGGCTCGGACCAGCGAATTTATATATCCTTACTGTAAGGGCGCATCATCGGTTTGCATTCTTTGAGATGCCTTGATTGAAACAGCTGTAATCCAGCTAATCCCAGGAAGCTCTTAATGTCGGACACCGGACTTAGGGGTTAGGCAATCCTTAACACCAAGCTATTTATCGGTCCCAAGATATGCCGTCTCCTGGGAACACCACGCTGTCTAGAAACAACACAAGTGCAATGCGGTCTAGCCAATGACTGACATTTATATATTGGCGAATAGCCGATGCTCCTCTCAAGGTCTTCGCACGTACGCAAATGTCCGCGATGTTCTGCTTCACTCTAGAGTACCAGTACCATAGCGATTCATCATAAGGGCTTCTACAAACTTATCCAGACATCATGAATACCAAGATTCATCAGCTTCATACAATGTCGTGGCGCTTAGTTCACACAACGGCCCATCACTAAGAACTTCGTAATGTCCATATCTCCAGTCGGAACGCAGTCTTGGCGACATTCAGAGTCCTTGACCTTCACTTTGTGATATCACTTCGCAGATCTAGCTTATAAAATACTCCTTGATCCTCCCAAATTGGTCAAATATTATCATCTTACGCGGGAAGAGGGATTTATTCTTCACTGTCACAACATTCAACTCCGAGTCAGTCAATGCACATCCCCTTGGATCCATCCTTCTTTTCAGAAATCAGGTGCTCCAGGCCGATACACTGGGGTCGTATCAAGTCTTGCAATAAAGATCATCTAACTGAGTCAAGCCGGCCAACTCAGCGGTGGCATACCGTAAGGGTCTTGGAGATCGTAGCGTTCCAGGCTTCAGTTCTATTGGAAACTCAATCGCATCGGTCGGGTAGCCAACCCGTAAATTCATCAGGAAACACATCTCAATTCCCAAACTACCATTGCTTCTCATGGTTCCACCTGCATCGCGCAGTTTAATATCGCCTTCTTTGGTCTGCTTCTGTACTCTACGGTCCAACCGATTTACTGCCACTGAGAAATTCAAACAGTCGGGTGTCCGGTATTCAAAACCATTCTATGGCGACAATCGATGGTAGGCAAGAATGCCCAACCATTCCATTCCAATACTTGCATCAAAGCCGGAAATCAATCATCAGAAAATCTTGCAAGAGTCTCTTTCCCAGGATGCACTGGACTTGTCATAGCAACCTGATTTCTACTAGACACCACTGCAGTACTGTTATATCCGCCCGTGTTCAGAGGAGTTATAGGAATGAGTGCGGTACTCGCCAATCGAGATGACAAGACAAACAATGGGAAAGCCCAGATCAAGAGTGATAAGCGGAACGAAAGAGAACGGACCTTGCCTCATTATTTAGGAGGTGGTAAACTGTAACTAAACTTAGACTCATAAACATCCTATCATGATATCATCAGGTAAGCTAATAGGCGAAAATTCATATTGCAAGGAAAACTATGAATGAGAATTCTTACCAGTTGATTAACCTTGTAATTCGTTCGCCTAGTTCCATAGCTGAATCATGAATATTTGACATGGAGGTTGCATGCCCCTGTGCTTGCCTGATAAAAACTGCTTCTGAGGAAGTCTGAGGCCCTGCTCGGGATAGGTCCTTGCTGAGCTGGTGTTACTACTGGAGCCGGTCGGGTGGAGCTGGAAGAGCTGCCCGGACTGGAGTGGGGGCAAGCGGGCTGCTGTTCGTTGTGGACAGTCTCGATGACATGACCGGGGGACCCACAGTTTGAAGCACAGAGAAGACGCTAGGATCTTCTGCTGGACTATGCCCAGCGTGGTCTACCAATGGACATTCACCGAAGGCTGGCACGAGTCTGCCACCCAGGACGCTGATAAGGGTGGCCTTTGATGAAGTGGTTGTTCGCTTGGGAAACTGTCCTCTGCGGAGCCTATGCTGCCTCAGAGGGGACCTCGACGATTTTGGGGTGGAGTACTGGGTGTCCTTACTCTAACCACATTGCATCTTCTGGTTCCCTTCTGAACACTCTTGATCTCACGCCTGCATCCAGTACGGCGTGCGTGAGATCATAAGTGCTCTACCAGCCACGAGCCAACACTGTATACTTTGTCCAGACCCTTTTTGGGAATGCATGCTTCCTAATAGTCGGGTCGGCTAACCAGATGGCGGAGCATCGACTAAGAGAAGAGAACTCAGTTCATATTACATCAACTGTTGTCCCTCCTGCTTGAGCTCAACAATCTATGCAGGAAGCTCATCCCCGGGGCTGCTATTGGAAAATTTACTTCCTATTGAAGCGTTCCAGTGAACGTTTCCACACAGAATCAGGCCTCTCCAGGTCGATGTCTTACTCAGCAGCCACCAGATTCGAGCCGTTATCAGTTGAAAGACTGCGTCCACCATAAAGCGGTCACCCACTCTGCAGGGCAATGCGGGTCACCGTAAGGATAGTTCTCGGTAATCTTCAGGAACTCTTCTGCGATAGAGAGTCCTTCGGGCCACCTGGAAAGATAAGGAGGCGCACTATACCCAGACCTACCTAACACCGAGCGTTCTGTACCAGAGGGGAGGCTGGTGAGGTCCTGTTCAAGTGCCCACCAAATGCTGCTAAATTACGTCGCCGAAATCCCCTGAATTCATTGCTAAAAGTTGATGCGCGGTCCACTTCGGTGAGGGGGAACATTACTAACTGGCGGTTACCATTGTTACGGTGCACCTACCATGCGGCATTCTAAACGGGAGGCAATGCAGGAACAAATTATTGTCATAGGATTGACTTTAAAGAAACATCAAGTCAAAAACTCAAATCGAATGAGTAAGATAGGACAAAATATTTTTTTTTTCAAAATACTAGGATAGGGCTAAGTATAGTCTTACAGATGAAATATGATATGTGTCTAAAATTTAAATCTCATTATATTTTCACTGGTGAGGAACTCGCGGATCGGGACCTGCATGAAGCCACCACTAAACCTGTGAGAGAGAGATAAGGAGAGTAAGTGAGCACGAGATGAGAAAGGGGTGAGGGTTTAAATATATTTTTTTAATAAAAAATCAAGATTTGATTGGTGAGAAACCAGGAGCGGCGTAGTCTAAGTTTTCGCTGCGCGTGAATCATGAACATTTCAGAGGGGTAGGAATACTGACGTGGAGGATGCTATGGGGTTTATCTCCTATTGTATATTTATTTATTTATTAATTTTAACAAAAATGAATAACAAAAATAATTAAAAGTTACAAAATGAATAACAAGAATTTATTAAAAATAATTTAATTTATAATTAGCTAAATAAATATAAATTTGAATTTTTAAATCATAAAACTTCATATATTAAAAGTTATTATTATTATTATTTTTACTAATAAAATTATTTAATTTATAATTAACAAAACTACTAAAATTATTATAAAATCAGATTTTTAAATCATAGAAAATATAGAAAAATCAGGTAATTTATAATTACTCTTTTAAAAGTAAAAATTTAATATTTAAAATAGCATAAACTTTATTTGAATCAAGATCGAAAAATTTCGGTTATTACATTCTACCTCCCTTAAAATAAATTCCGTCCTCGGAATTAAAATGAGAGTGATGCGGAAAGATCTCAAGGATTGTATAGAACGAGATACTCACCCGATCAACACATATAGAGAATGATTCAAAATAACTGCATATTCATAAGTAGGGGAGAAAGTAAGACAAGAACGATACAAGGTAAGATACAAGATGTGACAACTAAGATTTAGGAAACAGATGAGGGTATCATTGTCTCATTTCAGACTCAGTCTCCCAAGTCGACTCACCAGGAGACTCTGGGTGCCACATCACACGAACAAGCATGACGGTTTTGTTCCGGAGAGTCTTCTCTCTTTGGTCCAGAATCGCCACAGGTTGTTTCTCGTATGTCAAATCAGGTCGCACCTCAATCTCCGAGAAATCTACGATATGACTCGGATCTCCGACATATCTCCGCAACTGAGAAATGTGGAATACATCATGCACTCCAGCCAATATGGGTGGTAATGCAAGTCGATACGCCACTTCTCCAACTCTCTCTAATACGTCGAAAGATCCTACATATCGTGGACTCAACTTCCCACGCCTTCCAAAGAGAATGTTACCTCGGTTGGGGGAAATCTTTAGGAACACATGGTCTCCTGGCTGAAACTCCAAGTGTCGACGCTTTGCATCCGCTCAATGCTTGAATCGGTCCTGCGCTATGCGAAGTCATTCCCGAATGATTCTGACAGCATCAACTGACTTGTCAATCAACTCCGGTCCAAAAATCTCTCGTTCACCAATATCATCCAACTCAAAGGAGAGCGACACTTCCTCTCATATAATGCCGCGAAAGGAGTCATTCCAATGCTAGCCTGGAAGCTATTGTTAAATGAAAACTCCACCAAATGCAAGTGATCTTCCCACGACCCGTGAAAGTCAAGCATACATGCTCTAAGCATATCCTCTAAAATCTGAATGGTCCTTTCCGATTGCCCATCGTTCTGAGGATAATAAGTTGTGCTGAAACTGAGATTGGTCCTAAGTCTTGCCTGCAAACTCTTCCAGAATTCTGAGGTAAATCAGGTATCACGATCTGAAACGATGCATACTGGAACTCCGTGCAATCGTACGATCTCCTCCATGTATCTCTAAGCAAGATGTTCCGTTGACTGTCCTACTCGGAATGGAATAAAGTGAGCTGATTTGGTTAATCAATCTACGATCACCCAAATAGCATCATTCTGTCTAGTGCTCCGAGGTAAGCTAGTAACGAAGTCCATGGTGACATGTTGCCATTTCCACTCCGGAATAGGCAACGGCTGTAATAGACCTGCGATGCGCTGATGCTCTGCCTTCACCTGCTGACATACAAGGCACTTCGCCACACTACGAGCCACATCTCTCTTCATACCACGCCACCAAAAGTTTAGCTTCGGATCCTTGTACATCTTCGTACCTCCAGGGTGAATAGAGTACGGTGAGCTATGAGTTTCCCGTAATAATTCCTCTCGAACATCTCCTTTTGGTACGCAGATACGATTCCCAAATCGTAAGGATCCGTCCTCATGAACAACAAATTCCGACCGAAGACCAGTCGATGCTAACTCTCTGCACTTCTGAAGAAATGTGTCACCTGATTGTGCAGCCTTGATTCGCTCGACCAATGTCGATTGAACTTGAAGATTCATCAAAGAAGCGGTAACTCCTGGAAGTACAACTTCTATACTCATATCCCTCACTTCATGCTGAAGTCTCCATTGAGTAGTGAGGGTCATGATTGCTGGCAAACAGCTCAAAGCATCTGGTATTACATTGACCTTGCCAGGGTGGTACTGAAGGTCAATATCATAATCTGCCATAAGCTCTAACCATCTGCGTTGTCTCATGTTGAGCTCCTTCTGAGTAAAAATGTACTTCAAGCTCTTGTGATCCGTAAACACTTTCACTTGCTCCCCCAACAAATAATGTCTCCAAAGCTTAAGAGAAAAAATCATAGCTGCCAACTCTAGGTCGTGGGTAGGGTAATTCTGCTCATGCTTCTTCAGCTGACGAGAAGCATACGCTACCACATGACCATATTGCTGAAGAACGCATCCCAATCCTCTACATGATGCGTCGCAAAACACCTCAAAGTTCCTGCTCTTATCCGGTATCATCAGGACTAGGGCCGAAATCAATCGATACTTTAACTCCTCAAACGCCTGCTCACAAGCGTCGGACCAGACGAATTTAATATCCTTCCTCGTAAGGCGCATCATCGGTTCTGCATTCTTTGAGAAATCCTTGATGAAACGCTGATAATATCCAGCTAATCCCAGGAAGCTCTTAATGTCGGACACCGACTTAGGGGTAGGCCAATCCTTAACACCAGCTACTTTATCCGGGTCCACAGATATGCCGTCTCCTGACACCACGTGTCCTAGAAATGCAATGCGGTCTAGCCAGAACTGACATTTACTATACTTGGCGAATAGCCGATGCTCTCTCAAGGTCTTCAGCACGTACCGCAAATGCTCCGCATGTTCTGCTTCACTCTTAGAGTACACTAGGATATCATCAATAAAGGCTTCTACAAACTTATCCAGCACATCATAGAATACCAGATTCATCAGGTTCATAAATGTCGTTGGCGCATTAGTCACACCAAACGGCATCACTAAGAACTCGTAATGTCCATATCTCGTCCGGAACGCAGTCTTGGGGACATCAGAGTCCTTGACCTTCACTTGGTGATATCCACTTCGCAGATCTAGCTTATAAAATACTCTTGATCCTCCCAATTGGTCAAATATATCATCGATACGGGGAAGAGGGTATTTATTCTTCACTGTCACAACATTCAACTCCCGGTAGTCAATGCACATCCCCTTGGATCCATCCTTCTTATTCACAAGAAATACAGGTGCTCCCCAGGCCGATACACTGGGTCGTATCAAGCCTCTCTGCAAAAGATCATCTAACTGAGTTCAAAGCTCGGCCAACTCAGCCGGAGGCATACGATAAGGGGTCTTGGAGATCGGAGCAGTTCCAGGCTTCAGTTCTATGGAAAACTCAATCGCTCGGTCCGGTAGCAACCCGTAAATGTCATCAGGAAACACATCCTCAAATTCCCAAACTACAATTGCCTTCTCAGGTTCCACCTGCATGGCAGTTAATATCGCCTTCTTTGGTCTAGCTCTGTACTCTACCGGTCCAACCGATGTACTGCCACTGAGAAATTCAAACATCGGGTGATCCGGTATCTCAAATACCACACTTCTATGGCGACAATCGATGGTGGCAAAGAATGACCCCAACCATTCCATTCCAAATACTGCATCAAAGCTCGGCAAATCAATCATCAGAAAATCTGCAAAGAGTTCTCTTTCGCAGATGACCACTGGACATGCTTCATAAGCACCGGATGCTACTAAGACACCACTGCCAGTGTTGATATTCCAGCCCGTAGTTAGAGGAGTTATAGGAAGTGAGTGGGTACTCGCAAATCGACGAGACAAGAAACAATGGGAAGCCCCCAGAGTCAAAGAGTGATAATGCAGGAACGAAAGAAACGAGAACCTTGCCTATTATAGGAGGTGGTAAATGTAACTAAACTTAGCACTCATAAACAAATCCTATCATGATATCATCAGGTAATGCTAAATAGGGAAAAATTCATATGCAAGGAAAACTAAGAATGAAGAATTCTTACCAGTGATAACCTGATCGTTCGCCTCAGCTTCCATAGCTGACATCATGAATATTTGACATGGAGGTTGCTGCCCCTGTGCTTGCTGATAAAACTGCTTCTGAGGAAGTAGAGGCCCTGCTCGGGGATAGGGTCCTTGCTGAGCTGGTGTTACTGGAGCAGGTCGAGGTGGAGCTGGAAGAGCTGCCCGGACTGGAGGTGGGGGCAAGCGGGCCTGCTGTCGTTGTGGACAGTCTCGACTGATGGAAGAGCTGCCCGGACTGGAGGTGGGGGCAAGCGGGCCTGCTGTCGTTGTGGACAGTCTCGACTGACATGACCGGGGGACCCACAGTTGAAGCACAGATGAAGACGCCTAGGACACTCCTGCTGACTATGCCCAGCGTGGCTACAATAGGAACACTTCACCGAAGGCTGGCCACGAGTCTGCACTCCAGGACGCTGATAAGGGTGGCCTTGATGAAGTGGTTGTCGTTGGGAAAACTGCTACCTCTGCGGAGCCTACTGCTGCCTCAGAGGGGGACGCTCGACATTTCGGGATGGAGCTACTGGTGTCCTACTCTGAACCACATGTGGATCTTCTGGTTCCTTCTGAACACTCTTGATCTCACGCGCTGCATCCAGTACGGCGTCGTGAGTCATAAGTGCTCTACCAGCCAGAGCCAACCTGATATATTTGTCCAGACCCTTTTGGAACTGATGCTTCCTAATAGTCGGGTCGGTAACCAGATGGGGAGCATACCGACTAAGAGAAGAGAACTCAGCTTCATATTCATCAACTGTTCGTCCTCCCTGCTTGAGCTCAACAAATCTATGCAGAAGCTCATCCCGGGCTGACTATGGAAAATACTTCCTATTGAAGCGTTCCGTGAACGTTTCCCACAGAATCGGCCTCTCCAGGTGTGTCTTCTCAGCAGCCCACCAGATTCGAGCCGTATCAGTGAGCTGGTCATCCATAAGGTCCACCCACTCTGCAGGGGCAATGCGGGTCACCGTAAGGATAGTCTCGGTAATCTTCAGGAACTCTTCTGCTACTAGAGGTCCTTCGGCACCTGAGAAAGAAGGAGGTCGCATATACCAGAACTCCCTAACACCAGGTTCTGTACGAGGGGGAGGCTGGTGAGGCTCCTGTTGCAAGTGCCCAGCCAAATGCTGCTAATTCGTCGCCAGTCCCTGAATCATTGCTAAAAGTTAGCGCGGGTCCACTTCGGGAGGCGGGACATTACTACTGGACGGGTTACCATTGTTACGTGCACCTACCATGGTTCTAAAGGGAAGGCAATGAGGAACAAAATTATTGTAGGATGACTAAGAAAATCAAGTCAAAATCAAATCGAAATTGAGTAAGATAGGGACAAAAATATATATTTTTTCAAAATACTAGGATAAGGGCTAAGTATAGTCTTACAGATGAAATATGATATGTGTCTAAATTATTCATTATATTTTCACTGGTGGGAACTCGGGATCGGGACCTGCATGAGCCACCACTAAAACCTGTCACGCCCAGCTTTCCAAAATACCAAGGAACCGAGACGCGAGCAAGCCCGCGACGTATTAGATTGAGGAGAATAAATAAAATTAAACATTCTTCCTCAACCTAATACGCTAAGCGTCAAGAAATAAATGCAACGGCACAGATCCCCGATCACAGTAGCGAGAATATAATGAACAACTCAGAATAAAAAAGAGACATATCACAAATAGAATATCATCTGAGACACAAAGTTTGGGTCAAACATGCCCTTATTACAAAACAGTCCAACTAAAATAATAAAATACATAGTCCAACAAAATAAGAAGGAAGTACTGTAAAAATAACTAAGTCCCTCGAAAGACTAAAGGATAAGGTACTACATAAGTAATCTAGTGTCCATCAGTGACTACGTAAAAGAAAAGACTAAGCTTCCGTCTGTTCTTCTCTTCCACGTGGAAGACACTCCGGCTAGGCATACTCCTGCTCTAATGCATCATCATGCTAGACATGTCCATCCTCTAAATCTGACGTATACCAGAGAAAATAGGTGTACGTCAGCGTGTATAGCACATGGCAAGATCCCACAAGGAAAGTAGAAACGGTCGAGCGACCAATGCAAGAACAATAATAATAATAAAAGTATTAATCTAAATGAAAATCAACCACTAGAATATAATAATCAGAAGAATCCAAAATCGATCGGGTAACGAGGTCATACTACTAGCTATTCTATAACATGTCACTGATACATATCTCACACAGAGTCAACGTTCATATCATTGGATAACTGACTGTTCACAAATCCTCTATGTGTATCCAATCCCGCTACACATGCGGCCTAGAGGACTACACGCAATCCGTTTTCTGCCTGGTCCGAACTTCAAACAGAACCCGGGTGACGAAATAAATTTCCCACTGACCAAAGTGATGTACACACTTCACTTTAGCCCTACAAACCAACCCCAGTGGCGACACCAACCACTGGCGCGAGCCTGGAAGATACATCAACAGCCTTATCCGATCACATGAACCATGACTTTCCCACCCCAACTCTTTTGTTTTTCTAAGTTAACATACACACAGGTTTCTAAGTCTTAAACATGACACACCAGACTACACTAGTCATGAATTTCTAACGGTTCTCAAACATAACAAAGAGTAATAAATGCAACTAATCATATACAACAATATCATAGCATATCACATAATTAAAATTAAGAAACCTAAATCATGAATAATACATAATAATCCCTTTCTAAAATAAATCCTTTAAAATTATTTATAAATGTTCTAAAATAATTCCTTTTATAAAACTCTCTTAAATTATTAGAATTATTCTAAATTGATTCTTATTCTAAAATAAATTCTTTTAAATTATTTATAATTATTCTAAAATAATTCTTTTGTCAAATAAATTCTATTAATTTATTATAATTACTTTAAAATGATTATTTTGTCAAATAAATTCTTTAAAATTATAAATTATTCTAAAATAATTTTATTTTATTTTATCTTTACTGTATCTATTATCACAATATTATTTTTAGTACTTTTCAATATCATTCGTCAAATAAATCCGTGCAGGTCATCACAATATATGTATTACAACGTGAATGGTCATACGTTATTGTTCACAGTCCATTAGGTCTATGAAAGTTCTATATGTTATAGTTCTCAGTTCAATATGTTCACGACAGTTCTATATTTGTAACGAATAATTATTCGGGAAATGAGTTCTTATGCATAATTAATCTGTGATCAATCTAAAATTGTACTGAGCAAGAATAGGGATCTTGCCTACGAGACCGTGGGGTCTGATGATGAGGCTACGATGCCGATGCGGACGCGGCGTGTGGCGATCGAGGTGACGTAGCGGATGGCGGTTTTGCAACTAGATGTACGTTGGCATACGATCGAACAGATGGCATGCGACGACACTGAGGTGAGTGAATCTGATCGAATCTGGACGATGGATGACGAGGTCGATGTCGGGGTCAGCGACGTCGCTGGGTGGCTGTCGAGTCGACGACAAGCGACGCGGCCGACGAGTGGGCGGAGGACAGCGGGCGATGGGTTCTGCAAGCAGCAGCGGTGAAGGGCTGGTGGAGGCGGAGCTCGGGGAAGGAGAGCTGGCGAGCTCGTTGTAGGGGGCTGGTCGGGGTGACGGCCGGCGAAAGGGGCTTCGAGCTGGCGGCGGTTGTGGCCTAAGGTACGGCGAGCCGGGGCGGGGGCTGTGGAATCTGGCGTGGCTGCGGTGAGGCGGTCGACGTTCGTTGGCGGTGGCGAAGCTGCGACAAGGGCAGGGGATAGGCAGCGGTGGTGGGGGGTCGAGTCGGCTGAGGGCGTGGTCGAGAGCGGACGGGGGGTGAGGGGTTCGTGGTCGGAGGTTCGACGGAGGCGGCGAGCTTTTTTGCGGGCTGTGGCGACGAGGCGTGCCGGGCGCCAAGCGGCGCTGGGTCAGCGAGAGGCCGGGGGAGCGCGACAGAGGCCTGGGTTTCGAACGGTGGGGAGGCTTTCGGCGGCGCTGATCGAGAGAGAGAGAAGAGAGAGAGAGAGAGAGGGGTGAGCACGAGAGGAGAAGAGGGCGAGGGTTTAAATAGAATTTTTTTAATAAAAATCAAGAAATTTGATTGGTGAGAAACGAGGAAAAACCGTAGTCTAAGCTTTTGGGCTCCGCGTGAATCATGAACAGCTCAGAGGGGTAGGAATACTGACATGGAGGATGCTATGGGGTTTATCTCCTATTATATATTTATTTATTTATTAATTTTAACAAAAATGAATAATAAAAATAATTAAAAGTTACAAAATGAATAACAAGAATTTATTAAAAATAATTTAATTTATAATTAGCTAAATAAATATAAATTTGGATTTTTAAATCATAAAACTTCATATATTAAAAGTTATTATTATTATTATTATTATTATTATTTACTAATAAAATTATTTAATTTATAATTAACAAATTAAACTACTAAAATTATTATAAAATCAGATTTTTAAATCATAGAAAATTTTGAAAAATCGGGTAATTTATAATTACTCTTTTAAAAGTAAAAATTTAATATTTAAAATAGCATAAACTTTATTTGAATCAAGATCGAAATTTTTTGGGTATTACAAATATCCTTTACAAATCTGCATAAAAAATTATTATTTTCAGAAATTAAAAAAGAACTTGGACTTTAATGTCTTATATTTCAATCAATGCTCATGTTTGGTTTGCTCGGAATTGGAACACAAATGAGATTACCCCAAAATGGATAATAGAAAGTTTCATAATCCCCTAGGATTGATGTATAGGACTTCTCATAACCATTATAACCTCCCACCTAATGCATTCTCCACACCAATGATATATTATAATACTAGAATATAACATGTTAAATTAGGGGAGCTTTGTAATTTTAAAATTTAAGGGGTCATGTTTGCAAAGTGTTAGGGTTGTTTATAACTTTTGAAACTTTTTTTTTTTGGGGGGGGGGGGGCAGGGAACCTATTTTGTAAAGTTCTTGTAGGGTTATTTGTAATTACAAAACTATCAATGGTTGCTTGTAAAACTTTTAAAGAGTTACTTGTAATATTTTGAACTTTAGCGTAGTGTTTGTTACTTGAGAAACTTTCAGTAGGCTAGTTGTAAATTTTCAAGGGAAGATTTATAATTTTGAAACTTCTAAGGGACTTGTTATAAAGTAGTTAGGAGTTTATTTGTAAAACTTTAGGGGACTATTTGTAATTCTTAAATAATGTTCGTGAATTTTGGATTTTCTAGGAATTATTGATAATTTATAAATTTTAAAAGGGACAACTTATTATTTTCTTGAATGGTGTGGTGTTATTTATAGTTCTTAGATTTCTCAGTAGTTTATTTAAATTTTTTTAAATCTAAATGGGTTGTTTGCAACTTTTATGGGTCTATTTACAATTTTCATATTTTTCTTGAAGGTGTTTGAATCTTTGAAACTTTCAAAATTTTAGGGTGTTCGTAGAATATTTGTTGAAATGTTTGTAACATTTTAGAATTTTCAGCCGGGTGTGTATTATTTTCACAAATTTAATGGGGCCATCGTAATAATTTCAAAAGGTTTTTTGTAAAATTTTTAAGGGAATATTTATAATTTTTAAAATATATAAAGTGCTGATTGTAAAGTTTTTAAGGGTTGTTTATAAAATTTAAGGAATACTATTTATAAATTTTGAACTCCTCATAGGTTTTTTTTGTAATTGTAGATTTTTAGGGGTTTATGTTAGATTTAAATCTAATTTTAATCATTATGGATTCAGGTATTGCTTCCGCTCTTCATTCTTGTTTTAATCTCTTTGAATTAATCATGGGTTCTAATTATATTTCTAGGGTTTATTCTTGATTTCTTATTAGAAACCCTAGATCTATTTTGTATTGATTTATATCAATTAAAAGATTCTACAGTTTATTCATAGTTTTTTAATCTTTAGGGTTGTTTGCAAAATTCTAATATTTATGGGCTTATTTGGAGTTTGCAAAATTCTAATTTTTTAATCGTTATCAAGAAGTTATTTCTAGTTTGGAGCACAGGTGCTAGTTTGTATTTTTTTAGGAGGTTGTCTATAATTTTTAGATTTTGAGTGTGGCAGCTAATAATTTTCTAACTTTGAAAAATCCTTTTATATGGAGGAGGGCTTTGATTAATAAAATTTTTAAATTATGAATAGTTCTAGTTTCATAAGAACTTTTGTGTAAAGAGAATTAGAAATGATGGTTTTTATTATTAAATTTTTTTAATTATGAAATATTTTAATTTGATTTGGGTTCTTAGGTGAAGATAGGATTGAATGTGAGATGTTAATATCTAATCAGATAGATGGGTGACAGATTTCTTAACACATATCATGCTTTTTTGACTTTAGGAGTAGACAACCAATTTATATATAAGGGAGGAATATTATTATGAGTTTTATAATTATGGATAGTTATAATTTTATTGGGAGTAGTAAATATTTTATTATTAGAATTATCTAATGCATTTAGAGATAGTTATAATTTAGTTAGGATTACCACATATTTGATTATGAGAATTTTTTTAATTATGAATGGTTTAATTTTATAATGTAAGATAGAAGGACACATAACTATTTTTGACATGACATATATCATGACATATGTCATACATTTAAATGATACATGTTAGTTTATTATACTTTTATGAAAACCACAGACTTCTCATCATATATAAAGAACAGATTTCGTATCAATACATGATTGTTTTAATTTTCATTGCAAAAACTAAAAAATTACAAGTAATTCCAACAACAATCCTTCCTAATCGCTCTCTGTGTGGTCTTATGTTTTAATATTTCTGTATGATTTTCTTATTTTTCTATACCATAAAATATGTCTTCTTATTTTATATATCATAAAATAGGTCTGTCTTAATATACGTAATTAAACAATCATTCAACCATTCTTCCACCAAATGGTTGCCAAATGTAATTTTTTTCTTTTTAGTTCACCAAATAACATTGGTTTTCTTAAACAAAATCAACTATGAAGACTGAAGTAGTTATATCTTTGTAAAATTAACTTATTAAAAGATATTAAAATACTATTATCTGGTAACATTTTTCTTAAATTTTCTTTAAATTGATATATAAACTAGTCGTGAACACCATGCAAAGTAAGACATAATATTTTTTCTCTGCTACAGTAATCCCGATAAATGCAACAATACTGTTTTTAAATTTTTGTGTTGCTAAAGTTCCCGCAGTATATGGTTTCTATTTGCTACAGTAATAATTCTATAGTAAATACTTCTATAGCATGAATAATAAATCTTGAGTTCTTCCAATTTGTATAGAGGAGTAGATTAAGGAAATAAGTTGGAGTTTCAAGTACTGGGCTTGGGCTCGGGCTTGGGTAGTTCAAGTTTGAGCTGCTTGGGATTGGGCATTGGGGGCATCTGTTAAAATCTTATGGGGTTGCGAATTATAATTGAAACTAGTTTTTAAAAAGTTTGCTCTAGGGGTGAGGGCACGTGCCTCAAGCGTCCCCACCATAGATCCGTCCCTAGGCGAGCAACTACCCCTTGTGTTTCATTAATAAAATTGTAACCAAACAAAACTGAAGAGTGCACAACAGAAAGAAAGAAAGGAAAAAAGCCACACTCAAAATCCATACAATTAGCCTATCAATGTTGATTTGTTGATTATGAGTACTTTTCAAGGTTTATAATTGGAGTGATAACTTTGCACATACTAAGATATGGAAATAATTTTAAAACTACACATGATTCATGAGATATCTATGTTAGATCCTAAATTCTGATTGTGAAAACTATCACATATAACACAATATACGTGCTGAATTAAAAAGAATCGAAATACTGAATTGCGCGGAAGCGTACCTGAATCTGAAGCCATGCGGATTCCATGAATAATCTTTTGATTTGTGCGGTATAGCCTTCAAGATCTGCACGTTCATTCAAGAGAATTCCCTTCAGTTTCTGTATCTCTCTCTATTCTCTCTTTGATGATGAGATATCAAAAGATAGGAATGAATTGAACGTGTGATCTGGGGACCATAGCCACTATTTATAGAGATAACTCAAAACAGTTATCCAATTGGTGTTTTCTATTTTAGGCCATCATTAAAATAGAAATTACCCCGTTATCTACACATTAAAGGCCCACATCCTTATCTGATATATTTTAAAACTTATATCTGTCTAGATCACTTTAAATTGAGTTTATTTTTATTTAACAGTTTACAATGGATAACAATCTCACATACTAGCCCAATGTTGGATTATGGATCCAACAATCTATGCAAACGAGACATTTTCTACATCCGACTCACTCTGCCCTGGACACCCCCCATCGACCCCAGCTTTTTAACCATCTCCCTCAACACATGCTTCTGAACCTTCCCAGTCGAAGTCTTCGGCAACTCCGACCGAAAAACCACCGTCTTCGGCACCATAAAATGAGGCATCCTCTCTCTGCACCATCCAATAATCTCCGCCTCCGATGCATATTTCTCGTCCTTTAAGCTGATGAAGGCGCATGGCGTCTCTCCCCAGAACTCGTCCGCCCTAGCAACGACTGCAACCTCATTGATCGATGGATGGCTGTAAAGGATAGACTCGACCTCGACCCTCGACACTGCTCAGGTTCTCGCCGCCACTGATGATGATATCTTTTGATCGGTCGCGGATCTCTATGTAGCCGTCTGGGTGCATAACCCCGACGTCGCCAGTGTAGAACCTGTCACAGGGTCATGATGCAAACTTTTAGATTATTCTCTTCTCTGTAAATATATTTCTCTGTAAAAAAAGAAAGGCTAAAAGGCTATTTTGGTCCTTGTACGGGGTTCCATACTTGAACTGGACCCGTACTTACGTTTTTCTCAACTTGGTCTGTAGATCCTTTGTAAACTTAGTTCTTTTTATTTCTGTATTAAAATATTTTGTATTAAAATATTTTGTTAAATCTACTCCATTATACTTAAAAGGGAATCCAAAAAGTTTATGCTATAGTAAATACTGTAGCACAAACAATATACCATACCGTCCTTCCATACTTGAAGTTACTATTTATACTACAGTAATTTACTGTAACATAAATAGTAAATCATATTTGCCCCTCCACTTGAAGTTACTATTCATGCTATAGTATTTTACTGTATCATAAACATTAAAGCAAATCAAATGTATTAACACTTGAATCATTCTTTAAATATAGAGAAGGTGATATGATTTTTAAATCAAATGAATAAAAATTTGGATCTCTCTTTAAGTATAGAGGAGTAGATATGATTTCTAATTTTAAGCATATAATAATTAAAATCAAATGCATTAAAACTTAAATGGAGACAAGTTCAAAATGCATTGCTTAAAAAAAAGTAGGGGGCTGTGTTTTGCATGGGATGCACACTAGTACAAATTAAAAAGACAATGTTATCCTAATAAATGTAAAATGATCAAACTGCACTTATTTGCTTATTGGTGGGAATATGAATTGAGCAGGTATTAAAAGCATCAGGTAAGTGGAACTTAATAAACAAATTAATGATTAAATATTCAGATTCATACATGCTTCTAAATAAAAATAAGATGATATTAATGGTAAGTCCACTATGATTAGGCCGAAAAGACATATGTTCATACGTTTGTTTTTAGGCTAAGTTCCAGAAAATCCCCTTTAAATCTGGACTCTCAGTGACTTTCAAAATACAAACAAGCACACTTCAAGTTTAGGAGCTATCAGAAAATCCAATACTTTATACCCCCAACCCCCAAATAAAAAAAAAGAAACAAAAACCCATAATTTTACAAACTTATGTGAAAAGTACGTTTACGCTATTTGGGAATTTTTTTTTGATAAAATTATAAAGTCAAATGTGGTTTTTTGATAACCACTAAACTTGAGGAGGGGTTTTTGATATTTTACGAGTTTTTTCTTTTTGGTCAATGAAATAAACTTTTATTCATCTTCCAAATTTTGAAAATGTGAGTACATCAAATCTTTACGGGATCATGCCTGGTAAGAAGCTAAAATTACATATTTTCAAGTTATTGGAGGTATATGACAGTGGTCTAAAGTAAAAAAGGTTTTCTGAAATAGCCTTGTTTTCGTATATATTACCTCGTAGTGGTGATCTCTATGCAAATTTGATTCTTTGTTAGTCACCCACTAATTGACTTTCAACCTTAGCTTAGTCATCAGCCAAAATAATGCTCCATAAGGGTGTCAACATCCAACTAACTTTAACTATTGAAATTATTCCATAGAGCTTATTGCAGATGCTCGATCTAATTATACTATCTGAAAATAAGGACATTTATTGCCTTGTGATTGAGGGAAATACGTTCATAAACAAAGTTTTTACCGATGTTAAAAAAAGGTCTTAGTTTGTAACTGAGGTGTGGCATAGGAATTACGTTAATAAAAAAAATAAGTATAGGGACCAATTTGAATATTTTAGCCGAATCAAATTAACGTTTTAGCCAAAAAGAAAATACCTAATGCATCAATAGTTGAAAACAGAGGCAAAAAATGACTCCTTGTCATGTAACAAGATCAGAAACAGAGTAAAAACCACTTGAAACCAAACCGGCCGGTTCCCAAAATGAGAGAGAGAGAGAGAGAGAGAGAGAGAGAGAGAGAGAGGAATTGCTATTGCCAACATAGAACGAGATCAGAAGTGAAAACAACAAATTGAACTCAAAATCAAATATGAAAAATAAAAAAAAACAATAAATTGAACTCAAAATCAAATATGAAAACCAAAGGCGAGCGAAGAATTTCTCAAAAAAGAGGAGCGACGCACCATCCATCATCCCTTATCGCCTTCTTGGTCCCCACCTCATCCTTGAGGTACCCGAGCATAAGACACCCTCCTCTCAGCACAACCTCCCCCATCGTCGCCCCGTCCCTC
>NW_017972353.1:66028-66688 GCF_001876935.1 Asparagus officinalis
ATACCGTCCTGGCATCGAGTCGGATATTGATGGTGTTAAGCACGGCGCCGGACATAGGCACGCCGAAGTGCATCTCGTACATGGCCGGCGTGTTGGGTGCCAGTACAGACACCTGGAATGAAAAATTAACTGACTAAGGAAAATAGACGCGGAACGTTGGCAGAAGTCAAAATTGACTGTAGACATGTTTACCACGTCGCCGGGGGAGACGCCGAGGGAGGAGAGGGCGGAGGCGAGGCGGAGGCATCGGCGGTAGGTCTGCGACCAGGTGTAGGTGGTGGAGTTGTAGATGATGGAGGTGAGGTCGCCGTAGACCGTCGCGGTGCGTTCGATGAAGCCCAGGGGAGTTAAGGGGGAGGCGTTGGCGGAGTTTGGGCCGAGCTTGTCCATGGAGTGATGAGGAAAGGGTCGTGTGGACACTTTTATCGGGGGAGAATTGAGAGATTTGTTGCTTTAGACCTTTGGAGGATACGGATGAATATAAGGAGAAGATAACTTTGTTGATTTTAGGTGCGGAGTTTGTATGTTTATTGGGTTGTCGGAATTATACGTAACTCGTGATGTAAATTGTGTGATGTGGGGGGATGACATTAGGGGTGTCCATTTGGGCCTAAGGTCCGGGCTCGGCATGGTGTCTGGACCGGACCCGGCCATGCTCGG